>NC_038245.2:35654308-35894520 GCF_000004515.6 Glycine max
GATACCTAACCCTAACCCTAGCACTAACCCACAACCCTAAACCCTCATCCAAAACACTAACCCTTAAACCCCTAAGGCCTAACCCTAAACCCTAACCCTAGCCCAAAACCATAAACCCTCATCCAACACACTAACCCTAAAACCCCTAAGCCTTAGCCCCAAATCTTACCCTAACCCTACTCCAAAACACTAACCCATAATCCAATCCCCTAACCCCTAAGCCTTAAACCTTCCCCAAAACCCTAACACTAACACTAACCCATAATCAAGACCCCTAAACCTTAACCCTAACCCTAACACATAATGAAAACCCATAAGGCCTTACCCTAACCCTTAAACCCCTAATCCAAAACAGTAACCATTTCGTTTGTGTGCTTTAGTTTTATTTTTATACTTTGTTTATTATTATACTTTGATGCGCCACATAAATAACTTATTTTTTCGTTTGTGTACTTTACTTTTATTTTTATACTTTGTTTATTATTATACTTTGATGCGCCACATAAACTCTATACATTAGTAAGGCATAATAAATGACATGCGATAGATTAATTGCCAAAATCAAATGTCTTACAAACAACAAGAAATTTACACAGAGACATAAAATCAGTCATTATGGTGTCCGCGATGTCGTGAGGATGTGCCACATGGTCGATCCCATCTTCGCGCTTGACGATCAGGATTTCTTCTGCCGCGTTGTCTCCCCGTTTCTGCTTGCTCAGCCTCAGCAGAAAATTCCTAACGCAAATCAACACCTAATAAGTCACCCATATCAGGTATTGCTTCGGGTACATTCCATTGCGGAGCAAATGGGGCGTTAGGTGTTGCCATGGGGGCATCGTGTTGCTGCGAAGGAGTCATAGTGGGCCATGAAAAATGAGCTTGTGTTTCCGCAACACCACCGAACGAATGTTCGCTCGCAGAAGTATCAGTGTGATGACCTTCAAAAGGATACTGATACATCTGTGAAGGATATTCGGAAAATGTTGTTGGCGTGTAATACATTCCATGACCACGCTCCATCATTTGTTGGGAATATTGCTCCGCTTCAACAGGCTCCCTTCGTCTGCCTAAGCCCCGAGTTTCAACACTTGACTGAAGAATGTTAAACTCTGGTGCTGGGAATTCACGCTCAGATGCTGGACCATGCGACACTGGCTCAATGACTCTCTCTTGCTCTTCTGATATAATCGCCAACTTATCCATGTAAGGCACGAGATCATCAACTGTCCATGTGTTCCTCCCTTGTGGTGACACCATATATTGCAAAGTCTCGACAACTTCACCCTGCAATTATTAGCGTCAACAAATTAATGCTCACGCTTAAGAAAATAATTAGAAGTTAAACATTGAAAAAAGATAAATACCAATGCAGCTGTGTTTGCATTGTTTGGGTCGACAAACATCTTTGTTTTACGCCTATACCACACCATGTAGTCCGAGTTAAAACCCAGTAGGCCCTCCTGTCGAGGATAAACGTCGACCCTAAACTGAGCTGCATTGTTCCACTGACTAATGATTGGGGCCAACAGGTGGAACCAATTCTCATCTTGTTTGCCTTTGAGCGTTATGCCATGGAGATTCTGCGGTTGCGAAGGACACCCGGGAATAGGTTGTTGCAATCCATATTGTCGTAAAACCTTATCCGGTTGGTGCCACTCAACAACATGAAAACAAATCAGTGGCACCACCGCGAACCAGGCTACACTTCCAACCACACAAATTGGAGGCAACGCTGCCATCACATTTGGTGTGTATGGCTCCCAGAGAAACTGCATATAACAACACACTTGTCAATTTTCAGTCTAACATAACATATTAAAATATAATTTAACCATTACATTACGATCTTCTTACCTCATGTCGTTTCATTAGATCCAATTTGCGACGGAAAACTCTAAGATCATCATTGCCGATATGCTGATTTCCACGTCGCAGCCACCTACAATAAAAATGAAATCATCATTGTCAACATGTTCCATCATTAAATATTTTAAATTCAAATGTAATTTTTTTAACGACAAACCTGTGTCCAAGTGGTTTATTTTCTATGACGGGAGGTGTCCTTTTTGGAGCTAAAGTGGTGCATCGTTCCCATGCCCACATTTGGATTAAGATGCACATACCTCCGATTGATTTAACTTTGTAATCGGTGGCGCTGCACATCTTTCTATATAAATACGCAAGCACGGCAGGTCCCCACGCATACGTGCTGCACTGTTCAAAGTCACGTAAAAATTGTAGGTACCTTAAGGAAACTCTGCTACTACTTTTGTTAACAAAGAGGACACCTCCTATGAATCGAAGAATCCACGCACGGGTAAACCTTTGTAATTGTTCAACGTTACCCTCATCAATATTTATGTGAGAAAAATGGTGAGCCAGCCAACTTAATTTGACCACACTGTCGTCAATTTCGCCTTCCTGTGGTCTGACTCCTAATAATTCTTCACACAAATCGGCCCAATCAAGATTTGTCGAACCAATTAATGGTGCCCCGTCAGTACGCAGACCTAATAAAATAGACACGTCTTGGAGAGTAATGGTAGCCTCTCCGCATCTCAGGTGAAACGTGTAGGTTTCGGGCCTCCATCTTTCAATGAACGCACTAATTAAGGCCGCATTTATCTTTAGGTATTCCATCTTCATGATCCAATAAAACCCACATTGCCGAAGTAGAGGAACAATTTCCTCTGGTATTTGTTCTTCACCTTGATATGTCGGCACTGCTCGTCTGATATGTAATTTTCTATCTGGTTCCCCATTCCAAACATGTTCCGAAACATGCTTGGGTTGCATCCACAAGACGTCACCATCAACTGGACCAGACCTAGTTTGTATTCTCGATGAGCATGACGACGAAGATGCCATTGATTCTACAAAATAAAATATAAAACAATTCATTGACAATAAAATTTATACGTTAATTATACATACACAAATTAAGTATATTTACGAAAAACTTAATTAAAATAAGAGAAATTTAAATGTATCATACAATCACGGAAATTTAAATGTATTATACAAAATAAATTAAATCACATCCAAAGACAATTTTACATAAATAATAAATTATATTTTTCTAATTTCAATAACAAAATATATTATACAAATAACCTAATTCATATATATTCTATAAATAAATTAAATTACATACAAATATAAATTTTAATATATAAAATAATATTTATATTTTCGACTAAAAATTAAAATAATATATATACAAAATTAATAATTAAATTTTTGACTATAAACTAACGTAATATAAAAAACTAAAAAATAAAAACTAAAACTAAAGTAATACAAAAAATTAAATTCTAACCTAAAATTAATAATTTACACTACATAAAATTATTCTTAATCTATGAATAATTTACCATATACAAAATTAATGACTTTAAATAATTACGAGTAATATAATTTAATATAAAAAATCAATAATTTTAAATACGAAAAACTATTATAATTTAAACATAACATTTTTTGTCTAATAATTACTAAAACTAAGGTAATATAAAATATTTCATTCTAACCTAATTTAAAATTAATAATTTTCAGTACATACAATTTTTCTTAATCTATGATATTAAATATTTAAATTAAATGTAATCTACCATATACAACATTTAAACTAAAGCTAATCTAAAGCTAATCTAAAATTAATAAGTTATGCTACTTCAAATTATTTCTAATCTATTTTACAAAAAATTTCAACTAAACTTAATCTATCATATCAAAATTTAAACTATTCCTAATCTACCATATAAAATTAATAACTTAGAGTATGTAAAACTATTCCTAATTTGTCATATAAACCTAAATCTAATCTACCATATAACATTAACAATTCAAACTAAATTATACAAAATTATTCTCTTATCTTATACTACCTAAAACTATTTATTTATCAAAATATAATCTGGCATATAAACATCTACCTAAATAAAACATATAAAATATATTGAATATATAACTTACAGGCTTTTGGAAAATGGAAGAACACAAACTAAACAACACCACCAGCTACCTCTCTCAACACAAGCAACCACCTTCAACACACAAATACACAAATTTTACAAGATACGTGAGCTCCCTCTGCAGTTGGGTTTTTAAACCACTGAAGCTGAATACGCAAGCCTCACTGGCGCCTCCCTCTCACTCAAATCGCTACCTCCAGTGGCGCCTTCCAGCTACGATCTGAGTAGCTGTAGGTGCTGCTGCAGCCTATGCCTGCAGCTTGCAGGTGCTGAAGTCGCTGGTCAAACCAGCGCTTCCATGCACCCTTGGACGCGCCAATAGGAGCTGCGATATGCAGTCCTTTGTCGCCAGTCGCAGTGGCGACACAGCCACGTGGCTCGTCCCTGTCGAAGGCGCCATCACCACTGGCGCCATGCATGGCTGCTACGTAGAAAAACTGCACCCTTGGGGAAATTATTTAGGAACAGCCCTACTCTGGGAAATAGTTTCTAAAAGCACCCTAAAGTGGGAAATTTGCCTCGTGATTCACTATCTTCTGCGTGTTATAGTATAGAGGAAACGAATACTGTAATTCATTAAACATTTTGCTTCCATTTTTTTAGACTTGTCAAATAGATAGATTAGATAATTTTTTATTTTAGATTACAGTGGATGGATTAGATGGATTAAAAGCAATCTGTTTATATTTAGGATCTATTAAAAATTCAATCCTTTTGATAGTGATTATTTAGTTTATCTTTTAGAATACCATTTTTTTACCTATCTTGGTTTCGTTTTAATAAATACTATTTATAGTGACCGTTCACAAGAAAAATTATTAGTTTATGTTTTATCTTTTAGATAAGATTAATGTATCTTTTAGTTTATTTTTTAGATTAATTTATCTTTTACTTTACTCTTTATTCGTCTACACATTCAAATAAATAAATAAACTATTTAAGTATTCGTAAAGATAATGTAAAAGAAAAAAAAATAAATGAAGAGATTAATCCTCATCAATAAATCAGTTTCCATTGAATAAAATTCTTCCAATTTATTGAATATATCTTATTTAAAAGCCTCTCCCTTCCTCCTCCTCATAACTTACAAGTACTACTAAAAAAAATTATTTTTGACAACACATTATATGACAAGCACTACTAAAAAAATTATGCAGAATTATCTTAAAATGTCACGTAGTGACAATTTTCACTTCTAGAAAATCATTTTTATACAACGCATATTCTAAGGCGATTCCCAAGAACCGTCTTAGAATGTGCTTTGGTGACATTTTTGTAATTAACGCGCAGATAACTACGACGGTCTATGACACCCATCTTTGTAAGTATGGCGGGATGGCATTTTCGTAATTTTTCCCCTTCATTCTAGACGGGTGTCATTAGCAAAACCGTCTTTGTTAATTTATACAAAAATTAAAAATAAAAAATAAAAATTTGTATGTTAATATATATACTTTATGTTTTTGGGCAAAAATATTTCCTGTGCCCCCTGAAGCGAAGCTGATCAGAACCCGCGTGGAAGCTGAACCCTAAACGAGCAGTACGTCCAGCCCGTTGTCCCACCCGTCGTTTGTTGACCCCTTTGGCAGTGCCGCCTCGCCAAAGTTAGCTAAACCCTAAACGAGAAGCCTGTGCCGCACGAGCCCCGTTGTCGCCTTCCCCGCTGTCGAAGGTGTGTGCTACCTCCCTTTCGCTACCTTTATCCTTGTACTTAGGTTGATGGTGTGTGGTATTTTTAAGACGATGCTCGAACGTGTATTGGTTGTTTGCTGTTAGTACTGAAGTTCGTTAATGTTTGCTTGAATTTTCATACCCAGCCCTAAATGTCTGTTTGGTTGTATTCAACTTTCTAAAATTGAGTTTCAATATTGTGGTGTGATTAATTTTTGTGAACCACTTTTAAGCAAAGACATAGCACAGTTTGCGAGGATGACAATGGAAGATTCCAGAAAACTTTTGCCTCCTAAGTTCTATCCATCATGGGTGGTCTTCACTCGGAGACAGAAGTTGAGTTCATATATACAGTTTTTTTTACTTATTATAGACACAAAATTGAACCTTCAATTTTGATTTGGGTTCTGATTTTAATTTGTTCATTATCTGCAGTTAAGTTGGCTTAATAGCCAGCTCAAGAAGATTTGGCCTTTCGTTAATGAGGTAATTTTACTTTTGTTTTTCATTTATCAACTTTCTTGTTATGTATTCATTGAGTGATGAGTTTATGGATCTAGACTTCTGATGCAATGTGGAAATTAATATGCATAGGTGTCGCGACCCACCATTTGGGGGGAGGGCGACACGAGACTCACCGGTGCGTCTTTCAAGGAAGGAAAACGCGCGGAGTTGCCACCAACGTTTATTTGTGGAAAACGTTAAAAAAACTGAATGTGGGTCTACAGACTTTGAGTGTAAAAGGTTCGGGAGTTGTTTTTACGCACGGGGAATGTATTAGCACCCCACGTGTCCGTTACAAGGGACGACAACCTTTAATGAAAGTGCAAAAAACTATGTTTTAACCGATGAAATCAGACCTACATAGTTCTTTGAGAACTAAATGTTGGTTAAGTTATTTTTATCTTTTTCGTAAGATATATTTTAACCAAACAAAAGTCGTTTAAGACATTGGACCTTTAAATGATCTTTTGATTTTTGAAAAGGAGACAAACGTTAAGGCGTTGGACCATTAACGATCTCTTGGTTTTTGAAAGGAGAGAAACGTTAAAGCATTGGACCATTAACGATCTCTTGGGGTGGTCGACAAAAGAGAGGCTTTTGCTCCTACGTATCTTCAATTGTGATGAGGAACTCAGACCTACGTAGTTCTTCGTGACCATTTAAGGTGTTGGACATTAAAACGATTTCAAGTGATTTTTGCAGACAAAACTTGGTTTGTGAGCTGATTTTAGCCTTAGTTTTCATTGGGTTATTATCAACTCATTTAAAGAAAACTTTCAAATTAAAATGTCCGATTGATTTTTTTGATTATTTTATTATTCTTTTTTCAGATATATTTTGATTATTTTATTATTATTTTCTTCAAATATATTTTAACTATTTTTTATTATTTTTTTCAAAGATATTTTAATTATTTTATTATTATTTTGCCTTTTTTATTTAATCGAGGTTACTGCATGAACGACCAGTTGGATTTTGTTTTAACAGTGATTAAACAAGATTACAACACAAATGATCGGTTGAAATTCATTTTATCAATTATTAAACAAGATAACGACTTAAATAAACGGTTGAAAGCTCGTAAAAGCGGAAGAAAATAATACCGAAAGTAAACGAGATGAAGAATGAAAGCGAACAAAACAAGAATGAATTGAAAGCTTCGGATTTGGAAACTTATCAGTTGAAGACCAAAGAACGAACGAAGAACGACAAAGAACTTCCACAAAATTGCTCACGAAAATGTCTCGGAAGCGTTACGGAAGCACCTCGGCTTGGATTTTTTTCCTTCTTTCTCTTCTCTCACTAATTTCAAGTGAAAGCTTAGTGCAAAAATTGTTGGATCCTTAAATTCAGTCCCCTTCCCCTATATATAGGAGAAAAGGGGAGGTGGTTGCCACTTAAAGGCTTCTTGAGAAAAATTTCTGAGCGTACC
Source organism: Glycine max (assembly GCF_000004515.6). Taxonomy (NCBI): domain Eukaryota; kingdom Viridiplantae; phylum Streptophyta; class Magnoliopsida; order Fabales; family Fabaceae; genus Glycine; species Glycine max. The sequence goes on from NC_038245.2 coordinate 35,661,893, forward strand.
CCTAATTGATAAGTTCACCCCATCTTTAGAATGTTCTGGGTGATGTTTTCTGAGTGCATTCCCCCAATTTGATGAGTACACCCCCATTCTAGGTTGCTTAGTGATGAAGTTTACTGAGTACACCCCACAGTTTGAAGAGTGCACCCCCCTTCCAGGTTGCTTAGTGATGAAGTTTCCTGAGTGCATCCCCCAATTTGATGAGTGCACCCCTCCAAAATGTTCTAGATGATCTCGATGCTAGTTACACACCCAAGTTTGATAAGTGCAGCCCCATTTTTGTGTTTTTGACTAATTTCTTTCTTAAACGTCACAGAACTTTACGGATTACACGGGGATGGGTATTAAGCGTCTCAAAGTGATCAACCAAGGTCCACATGCCGATAACAATTGTCCTCGAACGAAATTAGGGTATTTCAATAGGCAGCGTCAGAGTTGATAAGAACCAATGTGGAACCAATTGTTGAACAATATAGGCCGATTATTTTGTCTTCTCTCACCTTCTCCAAGTTGACCCTTGGCCCTGTGGCTCCACAATTTACAGGTTTGCTTCATTATTATACCTTTGAAATATGAATCTTGTCATTAATGTTGGGATGTATGTATGAGTAGTGTTTTATTTTGTACTTGCAATCGCTTGCTCATAAGCAGGTTGAACAAAGTGAACCCTATGGAATGCCTTCAATTTACTAAATTTTTGGTTTTGTTCATCCATGTAATATTGCAAACTGTTGCTGCTTGAAATTTCTAGGAGTTTCAATTGTTGAAGAGAATAGTGGGCCTGATGGGGTGACTATGGATCTTGTGATGCAATGGGATGGTAACCCGAGTTGGTGTTGTACTTCCTGTATAGGTGATACACAAATCATTGCCCACCTATTCATAATAGTTGTGCAAAGTGAACTTTAACTGGTCATCGAATTCTTTGTTTTTTTATAAGCATTGGGTCATTGACTACTAAATTTAATTTGCATTAGGATGACTTTGTCCTTTAATTTTAAATCTTCATTATCTTCCCAAAAGGAAGAGAAAGCAAGCACAATATAATGAAAAGATAAATTTATTCACGTTACAATATTTGATAGTCCATCCTTGTTTCTTTTTGTTTCTTTTTATTGTAAAGGATAAGTTGCTTCTTACAAGTGATAAATTTTATGCACCTCATTATGCCATGGAGTTTGTTTATGTTATCGAATAAATAAATGCTTCGTATCAACCACAAAAAAGATGTATTGAATATACTGCATTTTCATATTATTATCTAAATGTTGTCTCATAAAAAATAGTTGTGCACTACTTTTCTAGAAAGGAATACAAAAGAAAACTATTTTCATTTTGCAAATTAAAGGAAGGCTTTAGAGAATATTATCAATTTTCAACTACATTATTTTATGTACACAAGTTGATCTCCCTAGGCTTTAGAGAAATGTATATTTCAGTGCATGTGTCTCTGTTTTCTGATACAAACATCTAATCATCTTCACTTAGGCTTCTATCTTTATAAAAAAAATTGATTTCTTTTCACGATGAATAAGGTGGACTATGCAACTCAATCTATTAGTGGCATCATTAATGACTATGCATATGTCAACATTTATTTTAGGTTATTCCTTATCATTATATTCTTTCTCTTTCTTGGCATCTTGTTTATATCTGTGGTGTGTGACTCAAAATCACAATTGGCACAAGTGAGAAGGCTTTAAAGTAGTGTTGTCATAACTGTTTTCAGTTATTATAACTGAATTAGTTTTGGCACCAATGCATAGCCTTTGCTCCTAGGACTAGCTTTTAGAGTGTATATATATACTCTTGATCATGTAATGTAGTATGTGGTGGTTTTGAGTGTGGCTGAAAACAGAGAGGCAAAATCAAAGTTGCTGCAGAAAAACAGAGTTCAATAGAGAGAGAGAGAGAGAGCTAGGTGATTGAGAGATGTTTTGAAAAAGAGAAACCAAGAGAGATCAAAGCTAGCTGCTGCTTGTATTGAACTTGTAATTTCATGATCAATGTGCTGATAAGGAATTGCACTTTCTCGTGGATGTAGGCACATTGCCGAACCACGTAAATCTTTGGGTTCTTGCTCTGCTGTGATGGCTTGCTGTGTTTTCTGTTTTCTTTTTTGATCTTATGCAGGTTTAAGAGTTGCAGAACTCATACAAAGAACCAACAAGTGGCGCCGTCTGTGGGAACAAGAATCAAGATCAAGAAAGATGGGAACAACAAAGTACGATATTGAGAAGTTTTCAGGGGAAAATGACTTCAGGTTATGGAGAATCAAGATGGAAGCAATCTTGATTCAACATGGTTGTGCAGAAGCTCTTAAAGGAGAAGAAAGGATGTCCTAATCTCTAAGCTCAAAGGAGAAATCAGAGATGATTGATAGAGCAAGAAGTGCAATCATTCTATGCCTTGGACATAAAGCTTTAAGAGAAGTTGCAAGAGAAAAGACAACAGCCTCAATCTGGTTGAAACTGGAGTCATTGTACATGACAAAGTCCCTTGCAAATCGGCTATGCTTGAAGCAACAACTGTACACCTTCAAGATGACAGAGTCAAGAACAGCCACTAAACAATTGGCTGATTTCAACAAGATTCTTGATAATTTGGAAAATATTGAAGTAAAGCTTGAAGAGGAGAATAAAGCACTCTTGCTTCTGAATTCCTTACCAAAATCCTTTGAACATTTCAAGGATTCAATTCTTTATGGCAAAGATCAAGACATTACCCTAGAAGAAGTCCAGACCTCAATAAGGACCAAGGAGACGCAAAAACAGCAAGACTCCAAATCTGAGGATAATGGTGAAAGCTTGAATATTTCAAGGGGAAGGAGTGAAAAAAAGGGAACAAGAGGAAAGAAGTCCAGATCAAGGTCAAGGGATTCAAAGAATGGTCAGAAAACAAAGTTCAAATGCTTTAATTGTCACAAAACTGGTCATTTCAAGAAAGATTGCCCAGACAAGATCAAGAAAGGATCTTTGGACTCTGCTGACATTGTTGAAGCCTCTGAAGGTTATGAGAGTGCAGGTGTTTTAGTAGCTTCTAATACCAAAACACAAACAGAATGGATTATGGATTCTGGATGCTCATATCACAGCAGCCCGAGAAAGGACTATTTTGAAACCTTGGAATTGAAACCAGCAGGAGCTGTACTGCTACGAGACAACTACCCCTGCAAGGTACAAGGCATTGGAACTGTGAGATTGAAAATGTTTGATAACATAGAGTATCTACTGAAAAATGTAAGGTACATTCTAGAACTCATAAGAAATCTTATTTCCATAAACATGTTTGATGATCTAGGATATTCAACTAGAATTTTAAATGGTGTTCTTAAGATTTCAAATGGATCTTTAATCATAGCTAAGGGTAACAAGAATAAAAGTAATGGCTTGTTTATTCTTGAAGGTTCCACTATTGTTGGACATGCATCGGTAGCTAGTAATACATTGATTGATAAAATAAAACTTTGGCATTTGAGATTAGGTCATGTTAGTGAAAGAGGATTACATGAACTTGAGAAACAAAATCTACTAGGTGGTGATAAACTAGATAAACTTGAATTTTGTGATCATTGTGTGCTTGGTAAATCACATAGAATAAGCTTTGGCACGGGTATTCATGTTTCATCTAGGCCCTTTGAGTATGTGCATTCAGATTTATGGGAACCATCTAGAGTGAAAACTCATGGTGGAAGCTCATACTTTCTCACTATCATAGATGATTTCTCAAGAAAAGTATGGTTGTATGTTTTGAAAAATAAGTCAGAAGCTTTTCAAAAATTCAAAGAATGACATACTTTTGTTGGAAATCAACTTGGTACAAAATTGAAAGTTTTAAGAACTGACAATGGCCTGGAGTTTGTATCAGAGCAGTTCAATGAGTTTTGCAGGAAAATAGGCATCAAAAGGCATAAAACAGTCCCTCACACTCCACAACAGAATGGTTTGGCAGAAAGAATGAATAGGACCATTTTGGAAAGAGTGAGGTGCATACTTCTAAGTGCAGGACTGCCAAAGACCTTTTGGGGAGAAGTTGCAAACACAACAACATATTTGATTAATAGATGTCCTTCATCAGCCTTAGGTTTCAAGACACCAATGGAAGCTTGGAGTGGTGAACCACCTGATTATTCAGGATTAAAGGTGTTTGGATCACTGGCCTTTGCTCATGTTAAACAAGGAAAGCTGGATGCAAGGGCTGTAAAGTGTGTGTTCATTGGCTATCCTGAAGGAGTTAAAGGGTACAAGCTGTGCAAATTGGAATCGGGTGAGACAAGATACATCATCAGCAGGGATGTAACTTTTGATGAGAGCAGAATGGCAATGCTAAGTAAGGAGCAGAAGGATAACAGCTCAAGTAGTGAGAATACCAATTTTGAGTTGGAGCATTCTGAAATTTTAGATCATGGCAATAGAGATGCTATTGATCTCACTGATCAAGGAGAAGTTGGAGATAATGAAGAGCTGGTTACTCAACATGACTTGTCCAATTATCAATTGACTAGAGATAGAGAAAAAGGGTGATAAAGCCTCCAAAGAGGTATGGTCATGCTGATATTATTTGCTATGCCTTGAGTGTTGCTGAGGAGATTCAAAATTCAAAACCTAAGACCTAGAGGGAAGCAATTGAAAGTGAAGACAGCCAGCTGTGGCTTCAGGCAATGAGTGAAGTAATGAAATCTTTGAGAAAGAACAAGACCTTGATACTTGTGGATCAACCCAAGAAGCAGAAGGTTGTTGGATGTAAGTGGATTTTCAAGAAGAAAGAAGGCATTCCATGAGTAGAAAGGCCTAGATTCAAGGCAAGATTGGTAGCAAAAGGCTTTACTCAAGTTGAAGGAATTATTTACAATGATATTTTTTTACCAGTTGTGAAGCATTGCTCAATTAGAATCTTACTTGGTCTGGTAAATCAGTATGATTTGGAACTTGAACAATTGGATGTTAAAACAACTTTTCTCCATGGAAATCTAAAGGAAACCATTTACATGAACCAGCCTGAAGGTTTTGAAGAAGGGGAGAACAAGGTGTGCTTGCTGAAAAAATCTTTGTATGGACTAAAGCAAAGTCCTCGAATGTGGTACCTCAAATTTGATGAGTTCTTAATCAGATATGGCTTCATTAGAAACAGATATGACAACTATGTATATATCCTAAAAAATGAGAAAGTGTGTGTTCTTTACCTTCTCTTGTATGTGGATGACATCCTCATAGCAAGTGCTAATAAGGAAGAGATTAGGAAACTCAAAGAAAGCTTGAACACCGAATTTGAGATGAAAGATCTAGGATCAACTAGAAGAATACTTTGGATTGATATTCAAAGGGATAGAGCAAAGGGTGAACTATTCCTGTCCCAAAGCAATTACCTCAAGAAAGTGGTGGAGAGGTTTAGGATGCATCAAAGCAAACCTGTTAGTACACCACTTGGTCATCATACAAAGCTATTTGTTATTCAAGCACTAGAAACAGCTGAAGAAAGGTCTAAAATGAATCAAACACCCTATGTCAGTGGTGTTGGAAGCATAATGTATGGAATGGTTTGCAGCAGACCTGACTTGGCTCATGCTGTAAGTATTATAAGCAGATTCATGGGAGATCTTGGCAGTGCACATTGGGAAGCTGTGAAGTGGACACTAAGGTATCTAAATGGATCTTTGAATGCTGGATTAAGGTACAAGAAGACAACACATGAGGCAGCAATCACAGGCTATGTAGATGCAGATTTTGTAGGAAATGTAGGTACAAGAAAGTCCTTAACCGGATATGTATTTACTTTGTTTGGTATAACAATTAGTTGGAAAGCAAATCAACAATCAGTTGTTGCTCTTTCAACTACTAAAGCAGAATACATGGCCCTAGCTGAAGGAGTGAAGGAAGCAATCTGGCTTAAAGGTATGGTAAATGAACTTGGAATAGCACAAGCTTGTATCACGATTCACTGTGACAGTCAAAGTGTCATTCACTTAGCAAATCACCAAATGTACCATGAGAGTACAAAGCATATAGATGTGAAACTACACTTCATCAGAGATGTGATTGAATCTGAGAAGGTGAAGGTGGAGAAAGTTTTAACAGAAGAAAACCCGGCTGATATGTTCATAAAGTCCCTCTCTAGTGTCAAGTTCAAGCACTGCCTGGACTTGATAAATTTTGAAGGTGTCTAAAGCAGATTGGTAGAAGAGCAGCCCAAAAACACAAGGTAGACACTTGCTAATTTAGATTCAAGGTGGAGATTTGTGGTGTGTGACTCAAAATCACAATTGACACAAGTGAGAAGGCTTTAAAGTAGTGTTGTCATAACTGTTTTCAGTTATTATAACTGAATTAGTTTTGGCACCAATGCATAGTCTTTGCTCCTAGGACTAGCTTTTAGAGTGTATATATACTCTTGATCATGTAATGTAGTATGTGATGGTTTTGAGAGTGGCTGAAAACAGAGAGGCAAAATCAAAGTTGCTACAGAAAAACAGAGAGTTCAATAGAGAGAGAGAGCTAGGTGATTGAGAGATGTTTTGAAAAGGAGAAACCAAGAGAGATCAAAGCTAACTGTTGCTTGTATTGAACTTGTAATTTCATGATCAATGTGCTGATGAGGAACTGCACTTTCCCGTGGATGTAGGCACATTACTGAATCACATAAATCTTTGAGTTCTTGTTCTGCTGTGATTGCTTGTTGTGCTTTCTATTTTCTTTTTTGATCTTGTGTAGGTTTAAGAGTTACAGAACTCATACAAAGAACCAACAATATCGGTAAAAAATATTGGATTCACTAGGGTTTCAGGTTGATCTTCAAGCCACTAGTGGACGAGTTCCCTACTTTTGGAGCTGTTTGTTTTTCCTTGAAAGAGAAGGTGAGTTACATTGTGCTGTAGTATGCTAGTATGCTTTTACTGGAGAGAGGTTATCTTATTAAGGCTTGATGATTTAAACCGAATGCTGATTCACCGATTTTCTTTTTGAACTTTAGGCATGGTTTCGTGTAGATGAAATGTATATTGGAATGCTGCCTTGGTTGCTTCTTGTTTTATTTCATTCAATTTAGGCATGGTAAACTAATGTCATGGTTGCTCGATTGGAGTTTAAGTGTCTTTTTCGTTCCAAATCCTTTTCTTTTCTTTTTTAACACGTTTTTAATGCATATCATATATTTGTAGCATTTCAATATCATATTTTTGTATTCGAGTGTGTGTGATTGGTTCTTATTCTCGCAGTAATCTAGAGTTGAAACCGGTAGGAATACTAGAAGTAAAAGTAGTGCAAGCTAAGAACTTAACAAATAAAGATATACTTGGGAAATCCGATCCTTATGCTGTCATATTTGTACGCCCCCTCCGTGACAGAACCAATTAAAATTTTACCTAAGAAATTTGCAAAATCTTTTAATATAAAATTTATGATGCAGATTAGTGAAATAAAACTTTAATTCCAATTAAAGAATAATATAGTATAAATAAAGTTCATCAAAGTTTTCTCGAAAATCCTCTTAAAAATTAAACAATTGGGAAGGTCATAGCTAGATTACCACCACCTGGCCCTGCCGATTGGCCTAGACAACCCAAATAATGTTTCAATTTATCACTTTAATTAAATGCCAAGCTATTACGTACCTAGATTTTTTTCCCTACACACAAACAATTCCCAATAGTGAAGTTCTTTCAATTTTAAAAATTAAACATGAATAGATAATAAGTGAAACTGAACTCAAATCAAAATGTGTGAATGTTAAAATTGTAATTGAAATGTGAATTCTATTAAAAATGATTAAAAATAGTTAGTTAGATTCTAATTTTTTTTTACATATGAAGAAAGGGGTTTTAATGGAGCAAGACATGGGAATGTGTATGTTGTCATTGTTGGTAATGTACATATATGAATGCCATATTGCAAAGAATAGTAGAGTTAAAAGGTTTAAATAGTATAATGATAGATAATAAGTGGAAACCAAAAAATGTCCGCACCTCTGGAACGTTGTAGTGGCTTAAGTTAACAGCAAGGCATCCAACAACTCTTAATTAATTATTGTTGTATGATTTGGCCCACTAATACATAGAATGAAAATCCCCGACCTTGGATTTGTAGAGCACTTGAAAGCAAGGGTAAAATATATAAGTTGCAATGAAAGATTAGATATAGCTTAGCATGACATAACGAAAGAAAGTAAAATGTGGCTTTGAATCTTTTTTTTTTTTTTTTTTGAGGAATACGGCTTTTAAATCCTTTCATGATATAATTTAATTGAAATATATTTGCAGTGTAAAAATTTATTATTATATTGTCATTTAAATTACTATATTTATAATAATTGCTTTAAAAACACGTTTTAGAGTCTTTTTTATCTATAGTAATTGATTAGAGTTATTTCTAACTGATTATAATTTATTCAATCACTTGATACTGATTGTAGTGCAAATTCAGTTTTTTGGGTTCATAATGCAAATTCAGTTTTTTGGGTTCATAATGCAAAAGCAATTAATTGAATCAACCAAGTAAAGGATAATTCCAGCTTGTGGTGAGCTGCCTCAACATATAAACCACCAATGGCTCACAGAAACGGGTAATGTAAAGTGTATAGTGTACACAGAATTTGATTTTTTTTAACCTATATATATATATTAATCGAAGCTTCTTTGTTTGGCCATATCCTAGATATCTGCCACATATAAACCAAAGCAAATATAGTAAGTAAAGAAATTCTTCACATTATTACCATTTCATTTTCTTCCATTTGTCAGGATGTGCATGTGCTTCGTGTCAAAGTACGAATCATTCTTAGATAGTTAATTAGCTAATAAGCAATTACCTTTTGGGTGTTTTTTTTTTCATTTTTGTAAAATGATCCTAACCATATGCTTGCGGACATGCTTGCAGCCTTTATGTTGGTGCTCACGGTCCTCGACCATTATTGGGAAAGATAATGGGTCACGGTCTTTTGTTGAAACTCAATCACAATAAAGCCCATTGGATTGGTCCAGGTTTGTTGTACTTTGCCCTATGTTTTATTTGGCATTGTAGCTCTTGCACCCTCCGCTTTGCATCTTATATCCCTTATTATATTTCGAAAAGCTTTGCATCTTATATCCCTTATTATATTTCGAAAAGTTTATTATAAAATGTAAATTTCAAAATGGATTTTTAAGAATGTAATGAAAAATACAAAATGCAATAATGAGAGAGCAGAAAACAAATGTCTTTCTATTTTTCTGTTTGGAAATTATTTAAAGAGGGTGAATATTGTTAAATGTGTGGCCAATGCTTTATCCTATTTGCATCATGATTGCTGACCTCCAATTATTCACCGTGCTGTATCGGGCAAGAATGTTCTTTTGGATTCACAATATAAATATAAATTCTAAAGCCTGGTTCAAACAATTGGACCACGTTTGCAGGCACCTTTGGGTATGCAGCTCCAGGTTAGACCCCCTTTTCCTCATATTTACAATTATAAATATAAATTATCAGTTTTTTTGCAATTAATTAACACTAAGGTTGCAACTTAATTTGTTTAAACATTGTTTACTTATAAGCTCATTCTATTTGTGGCAAACAGCCTTAGGATCAATCATTGTCATTGAATTTGTCATCATGTCCTCTCTTGGAGTGCTGCTTCTGTACTTCACCTGTAAATGTGCAATTCTTCTTGCACAGGAAAGAAGAAACCGCGAGAAAAGGTCTTCAGAGCTATCTACTGCACAAAGTTTCCACAGAGAAACTGTAAGTGTACAAATATATAAAACATAGCACTAACCGTTATTTATACCAACCATTATTTCGGAGGAATTGAATCAAGCCCACTGTCAGCTTCTCTCCCCTTCTCCCCAAAGGCATCTGGAGTAACCATATAAATAAATTCCAAATTAGTTACAAGAGATAGTGGACTGCAATATCCATCAAGCTAATGAATAAAAAGTGTTCGGGTTTGAGAAGTTTCTTCTTGAAACCACTGAATTGTCTCTCTTCCCTAACCTTCTACAACGACACCGAATCGACAACCTCACTGGGCTCCTCGTCTGACAAAACCACCACCATCTTCTACAACGACACCAAATCAACAACAACCATGTGTTTCTCTCTAAGTTTGGAAACGTCGTTGCCACTAACGATTCACCCAACGTGCTTCTCTTCTTCCTCTTGTGAGACTGAAATCAAAAACCCTAACATATTGGCATTGGAGGAGGAAGAATGAACATTGAAATAATTGAAGAGTAATCATGTTGAGGAAGATCGTTAGGAGGCTAGGGTTTCGCTCTACATGTCGCGGGTGTTGTTAGCTGTTAGCACCACCCACCAAGTAGAAGAAGAGAAGGCACGTTCAACCCCATCGACGCCGATGGTACAACCCACGAGACCAGCACAAACTAGGGCCAGGCCACTACGCTTACAAGATTACCACGTAGATGGGTTACCATATTAGCTTCTAATGTAATAATCATAGTAAGAAGGAGCACGTGTGAGTCAGAAGAATAGACACGTGTACGAACTATAGTGACCCATTCTGTTAGGCAGTTAGCTCATTTTATTAGGCAGTTACTGTGCCAATGATTGGCTATAAATACTGGTAAAACCTGTAATAAAGGAATCAATGAAAAGATTAAACCATTGTGCCCACAGGAGTTTCCTCCCTTCCTCGAATAAGGGTGAATATACCTTCGTCTAGTTCCATATTCATTGCGCCTTCCCCTCCCACCACCGTAAACCTTAACAACTGGTCCGACCTACGCTGACGCCATCGCCATGGCTGACCACGGAACCAGAAAGACGACCACTGATCGCCTCGAAGATGCCATCGTACGCCTCACTAATAGCCAGGCTTCCATTAACGAACGTTACGCAGACCTTTCTAGCAAGGTTGATTCGATTTTGGATCACCTTCGCCTTCATGATTCTGGCCAGAACACTGCCACCACAGCAAATCACCAGAACCATCAACGCAACGCGGTCAAGCTTGACATACCGAGATTTGATGGACGCGATCCGTTAAGGTGGATCTTCAAGATCACACAGCTTTTTCAATACCAAAACACACTGGAGGAAGACAGGATCACCGTTGCGTCCCTATACCTTGACGGCGCCGCATTGAGCTGTTATCAATGGATGTTCAGCAACGACTTTATCACGTCATGGAACGGTTTCCTCCAAGCTCTCGAATCACAGTTTGCTCCGACGTTCTATGACGATCCAAAAGACGCTCTATTCAAGCTGATGCAACGAGGAACAATGAATGAGTATCTAACCGAATTCGAACAGCTAGCAAACCGTGTGGTAGGCCTTCCACCTCCATTTCTCTTAAGTTGTTTCATCTCTGGATTAAACCCAGACATTCGACACGAGGTACTAGCGCTTCAGCCAATCTCACTCTTGCAAGCCACCGCCCTTGCCAAGCTCTAGGAGGAGAAACTACGTGACAAGCGAGCTCCTATTCCACGCAACTTCGTCCCACCTTCCCCCTCTGCTAGCCATATCACTCACACAACGAGCAAAGCTAAACCTTCCTACGTTCAACGAACACCAGAGGAAATGGTTTTCCGGCGAGAGAAGGGCCTATGCTATAACTGCGATGAAAAGTGGAACGCTAATCATCGATGCAAAAGGCAAGTAATGTTGTTCATCGCCGATGAGCAATTGCCGCTACCAGAGACTGTCGAGCTAGGACCTGAGGGGGAGCAGGTTGCAATTGTTAGCGAACACACAGAATCCCCGTCTGATATCGGCTGCTTTCATACATAAGCCTCCATGCGTTATCCGGGTTACCTTCATCGGAGACCTTCAGAATATTTGGCACGGTTAAACACACACGACTTACCATCCTCATTGATAGTAGGAGTACCCACAATTTTCTTCAACCTTGAATAGCACAGTTTCTCTGACTTCCAGTCCAGGCTACCCATCCCCTTCACGTACTAGTGGGAAATGGTTCTATGTTGGAATGTGATCAGGTTTGCCCCGATATTCAGGTCGCCATACAAGGCCACTCCTTTGCAGTTACATTCCATCTTCTCCAGATCAGCGGTGCTGATGCAGTACTAGGGATCGATTGGTTGAAGAAGCCTGGACCAGTAACAACATATTACACTACGTTTGTTATGCACTTTAATCATCTGGGCCAAGATATTTCGTTAAAAACAGATGTCACAATTGGGCTTGAACCAACATCAGCAACCCAATTGAAACGCCTCATTCATACGGGTTCGACTTCAGCGTTTTATCACTTGAGCCTCGTACCCGAACGTCAACCCGAGCAAACCACGACCCAACACCCCATCTCCTCCATCGCAAACCTCCTTCTATGATATGCTCATATCTTCTAGCCTCCATCTCAGTTACCGCCACCACGCAATGTGGTTCATTGAATCACCTTGAACCCATCCACTGCTCCGGTGAACGTCCCACCGTACCGCTATCCCCATTTCCAAAAGAATGAGATAGAGAAGCAGATTTCTGACCTCCTCTCTACGAGGTTGATAAGGCCAAGTACGAGCCCCTACTCTTCTTCAGTGCTTCTGGTAAAGAAAAAGGATGGAACGTGGCGACTATGCGTGGACTATCGTGCACTCAACTCAGTCACAGTTTGCGATCGCTTCCCGATACCAACAATCGATGAGCTATTAGACGAATTGGGCCACGCCTCCTGGTTATCTAAGTTGGACCTCCGACGGGGGTTCCACCAAATACTGATGAACGATGACGACGTTGAGAAAACGGCCTTTCGAACTCATCATGGGCATTTTGAGTACTTGGTAATGCCCTTCGGGCTATGTAATGCAACGTCGAATTTTCAGTCCGCCATGATCAACTCCTACAACCATTCTTGCGCCGATTCGCCACTGTGTTCTTTGATGACATCTTGGTGTATAGCAACTCTTTGTCATCCCACGTTCAACATTTGGAGATCATCTTTCAAACTCTGCAACAAGGTAAGTTCTACCTAAAACACTCTAAATGCTTGTTTGCACAGGAGGACATAGAGTACCTTGGCCATATCATCTTCGATAAGAGAGTTGCCCCTAAACCATCCAAAGTTCAAGCCATCATGAATTGGCCACCACCGACGTCAGTCAAAGAATTATGTGCCTTCCTTGACCTCACAGGATTCTACAGAAAGTTTGTAAAGAGCTATGCCGCCATTGCAGCCCCACTTACAGGCTTGTTGTGCAAAGATGCGTTCACCTGGACACCGGAATCCCAGTTAGCATTTGACAAGCTCAAGTCTGCAATGACTAGTGCCCCAGTGCTAGCTCTGCCCGACTTTTCTAAACCATTCGTTATCGAAACTGATGCTTCAGGGATGGTCATTGGCGCCGTGCTTTTGTAGAATGGGCACCCTCTGGCTTACTTCAGTAAAGGCCTTGGCCCTCAGCTCCTCTATGCCTCTACCTATATTCGAGAACTACATGCTATCGTTGCGACTGTAAGAAAGTGGAGGCAATATCTCTTGGGTAGGTCATTCACCATTCTAACCGACCACAAGAGCCTCTGGGAGTTGATGATGCAGGTCATCCAGACCCCAGAGCAACATTACTACCTCTCCAAATTATTGGGGTATGAGTATCACATCCAGTACAAGGCCGGTGTAACCAACGTGGTCACGGACACACTTTCGCGAGCCCCACCACCTGTAGGACAATTGTTGATTCTTTCGGTGCCGCGACTTGATTTCATGACTGACGCTAGGCACTCATTAGAAGCTTCCTTGGAATTCCAAAAGCTAATAACATCGATCCAGACTGAACCAGCAAGCTACCCTGACCACACCTTTTGCAATGGCTTGATCCTGTTTAAGGGTAGAATATGGTTAAACAACGACAACCCATGCATTCCCAACTTGTTAACTGAATATCATGCATCTCCGTTAGGTGGTCATATGGGTGTAGCTAAGACCACCCATCGCATCGAATCTAGTTTCTTTTGGACAAGCCTGAAACAGGATGTTAAACATTTTGTTAAAGTGTGCTCGACATGCCAACAAACTATGAGTATTACCAGGCGTCCAGCAGGTCTGCTGCAGCCATTGCCACCGCCGACTGGGGTGTGGGAAGACCTCTCAATGGACTTCATCACACACCTACCCCCTTCCAATGGCTTCACGATTATACTCGTCGTAGTCGATCGATATTTGAAAGGGGTGCACCTGGGTGCCTTGCCCACTAGTTTCACTGCATTCAAGGTTGTCACCTTGTTCTTGGACATTATATGCAAACTGCATGGATTTCCCAAGAGCATAGTGTCTAATCGAGACCCGATATTCCTAAGCAAGTTTTTGAGGGAATTATTTTGGTTGAGTGGGACACGGTTGCAACTAAGCACTGCATATCATCCTTAGTCGGATGGCCAAACTGAGGTGATGAACCGCGTCCTCGAACAATATCTTCGTTGCTTTGTTCATTCCCAACCTACCGTGTGATTCTGATACTTGGCTCTTGCGGAATGGAGTTACAATACTTTGTTGCATTCTAGCTCGGGTCTAACACCATTCGAAATCATCTATGGCAAGCCACCACCAACCGTACTTGACTATGTGGCTGGAACGACTAATAATGAAGCTGCCCAGTCCTTACTTGAGTCCCGCCATGCACTGCATTCTAAGCTTCAACAAAGGTTGAAGAAGGCCCAAGAGACGATGAAGCGCTACGCTGATGCAAAACGAGACGATGTCTCCTTCAAAGTAGGGCAATGGATTTACGTGAAGCTAAGACCAGGCCGCCAGAGCTCCGTCACCGGACAGCCCCTCCCAAAACTATCCAAGCATTTCTTCGGTCCCTTCCAGATCATGGAGCGCGTCGGAGCGGTGGCATATCGGCTCCAACTGTCGCCTGAGTCCCGAATCCACCCCGTATTCCACTGTTCTCTTCTTCAAGCTCATCATGGACCGCAACTAGCCGCACATGATGTTTGCCCCTTACAGTTCCTGGATCAGCAACCTCTCCGACAACCATTATGTTTCCTCGACGTTAAACTCGATCAGTCGACAACCCCACCCACCCAGTTGATCCTTACACAATGGGTCGGCGAGCCACCAAAAGATACTTCTTGGGAGTCGTAGCCTGAACTACGCGACACCTACCACCTTGAGGGCAAGGTGGATTTTGGAGAGGGGGGTATTGTTAGCACCACCCACCAGGTAGAAGAAGAGAAGGCACGTTCAACCCCGTCGACGCTGATGGTACAACCCACGAGACCAGCACGAACTAGGGCTAGGCCACTTCGCTTGCAAGATTACCACGTAGATGGGTTACCATATTAGCTTCTGATGTAATAATCATAGTAAGAAGGAGCATGTGTGAGTCAGAAGAATAGACATGTGTACGAACTATAGTGACCCATTCTGTTAGGCAGTTACTGTGCCAATGATTGGCCATAAATACTAGTAAAACCTGTAATAAAGGAATCAATGAAAAGATTAAACCATTGTGCCCACAGGAGTTTCCTCCCTTCCTCGAATAAGGGTGAATATACCTTCGTCTACGTCCATATTCATTGCGCCTTCCCCTCCCACCTCCGTAAACCCTAACATTAGCGCTATGTGGTTTAATTGCTTCGTGATATGGTGTCATTTTTGTGTGTTGTGTGAGAAGGGAGAAGAGAAGAAACTATAAGAAAGGGAGTGACCCACGTTCTAACAGATAATGGTAAGGGTGAGAGTGAACGCAAAAAGAGAAGGAAATTGATTTTAATTTGGGAAAAAAATACAACATCAATTTTTATAAAAATCAATGTTAGTATCAACACACAACATCCATTTTATAAAAATCTGTTAACAAACTCACCTTATTTATAATTATGTCATCACACTTTTTTTAACATCGATTTTTATAGAACTAATACTAAAATATCAACATTAAAGACATATTTTTTAGTAGTGTTTATCTTTTTTTTTTTACTCAGTTTGATTTTTTATCTTTTAAAAAGTTTAATTTGATTTTTTAATTTATCTTATCCTTTGATTCAGTTTACTCCTTTATTTTTAAAAAGTTTATCTTAATCATTTTATATTATTTTTTTTGTTCAATTTAATTTTTTATCCTTTACAAAATTTATTTTGATCATTTACCTTTTTTGTTCAATTCAATCCATTTAAGATTGATGTTGTTAATCATGTAATAATTAACGTTTTAAGTTAAAAATAACGTTGAATGAAAGGGAAGAAAACTTAAAGAAAGAATTTTTTTAACAACATGAATTTTAAATAGATTAAAAGATCAATTTAAACAAAAAAATTAAGATAAAAGACTAAATTAAACTAAAAAAAATAAGATAAACGATCACATTAATCTTTTTAAAACATAAAAGAATTAATTTAATAAAAAATTAAGATAAATAATTAAATTAAATATTTGAAAAGATAAAAAATAAAATTAAATAAAAAAATAAGATAAATAATTAAATAAATCATTTAGCCTAATATTATTTAGCTAGGTTATATTTGGCCTCCTATTTTTATTTTTTTTTCTGGATCCACCCCTGCTCTTTCCGTTGTTAGATTGGAGACATTGAAAGTTAAAAGTCATTGACGTATTTTAGTTAAAGTTCATAACATAATTCTTTAGGGGATTTTTTTTTTTTTTTTTTATCGTTTTGTCTTGCATTTTATGATTAACATCCTCCCTTATATATGGTTACAGTAGATGTTAGATTGCTAGGTTGTGAATGTTAGTTATATATGCTACTGTATTTTTTAATTTGCTTTTACTCATGAAAGCTTAAAATTGAATTAAGTGTTACAGTGGAGGGGGAACAAAATTCTGATATTAATTTTTAGAAATACTTCCGCGATCCAAAATAAATGTGATCTTAGGTTGTTTTATACGGGAAAAAAAATTAATATATATGATAGATGAAAGAAAAATAATAATTTTATAAATTTAATTTTATTAAACAAATAAAAAAGAATAATATTAGTAATTTAGTATTACATTGAAGAACTAGAGTACACTAGTACTTAATTATATTGAAAAGTAACATGACACTTATTTTATGATATTTTTTTAAATACTTAATTATATTGAAAAGTAACATAACATTTATTTTATGATATTTTTTTAAATGGAATAAAAAATCTAATATCTTTGGTGATGTAAAATAATGCAGTGCCAATATATGGTTTACGTAGCATTATTAGTAGAGAAAAAATGATCCAATAGTGGCATGAGGATCAAAAGATATAATTTATGTATGTAAAATAAAAGAAAATAATCAATTTGATTTGATATAGTTTATCTTTTAAATATCTAATTATGAATTCAATTTTTTATTTATATATAAAAAAACATTTTTTAGGAGATGCCAATCAATTGAAAAAACAGTTAAGCAACTACATTGAATCACATGTATAACATTTTAAGTCAAGAGTAATAATCAAATGGTGAGCTAGGAAAGAAATTGAAAAGTTAATTAGTATTAGATATTAATAGAGATAAGAAAGTGAATAGGAAGAGTTGGGGGAAGTTAAAGAGATAGATAGAGATTTGGACCACAACTAGAGTATATATAGCACCTTACTTTGTTTTGTTCTGCATATTGAAGTTTTTTCGTAGTATTACTTTATTTTTTGGTTATTCAGCTTTGGCTTTTGGTAATATCACTTTGTAGGATTTGATAGACATTAAATATATTTCTTTTATTCATTTATTTACAATATATTCACTACGCTCTCATCTCCTTAATCTATTTTACAATTTATAATAATAAAAATAACTAATAATTTTGAAATTTTTAAAAAATACATTAACTAATGTTACTCATGCTATTTATTTATTTAAATTATATAACGTTAATAAAAAATTTCTTAACATTATAAAATTTTGAATTTCTTCTTGGCTAGCTAGTACTATTCGTATAATTTCTTTTTTCGTTTCTTTTATATACTTTTATTTAAATTTTAAAGTACACATTTTATTTTTTTCTAATTTTCTTAAAAGTAAAGTATGAATATAATCTATACATTATGAGTTAATACATTTGCTATTTTTTTTTATTAAAGCACTCAATTTGAAAAATTCAAAAATAATTATATAAGTGAGAATTAAAAAACAACATATAAAAATATTTTTTGAAGAATATAAAGTAAGAAGTAAAAGTTATTATTGTAGTATGTGACTCAAAATCACTAAAGGCACAAATAGGAATGATTCAAGTGGTGCTGTCATAACTGAATTGTCTTGGCATCAAAATATAACATTTGTTTTTAGAGCTAGCAACTAGAGTATATATATATATTTGATCATGTTATTCATTAAGTTGTTTTTCAGTGAAAAAGAAACAAAGAGAGAGTTTAACAAAAAGAGAGCTAGGAGATTGAGGGAGGTTTTGCTAAGAGAAATCAAGAAAGATCAAACTAGTTGTTACTTGCATTGAACTTGTAATGTTTCATGATCAATGTGATGATGATGAGCTGTCATTTCTGGTGAATGTAGACACATTGTTGAACCACGTAAACTCATGGTGTAGATCTTTACTTGTTGCTTTGTTGTGTTTTCTGTCTTTATTTTTGTTGCTTTGTTGTGTTTTCTGTCTTTGTTTTGATCTTGCAGGTTCTATTGGTAGAGCAATTATGTCTAACAATTATTGACCGAGTCACTATCAATTTTCTTAACTTTCTTTCAAATGATTACTGTTTATATTTTTTTAATAAAGAGGTTTAGAGTTGGAATTTTGATTGATATGCTTAAGGTTACGTTTCTAACAAATATTTGTCGGTGCTTTCTACTCCAAATCTTAGTTCTCTCAATGTTGTGCATTTCAGTTGTCATCAATTAACTTTCTTCCAAATGAGATCCTAATTCAGTGGTAGCCCGACCTCTACCTCCTTTCTTTGTGAGATTGGAGTCAGTAATAGTGATGATAAATTCATGGACAAATATATCTGATGGTGAAGTAAACAGGATGTTGAAGTCCTTACTCCACAACTCTCCTCCAAACAGGGTTGTTGTTGTCATAAAGCGCTGAAAACTATATCCCTGTTCCATGCTTAATTATATAGGTAGATATAGTATACAAATTATTCAGTGTTTTTTTTTCCCTTCATTTTGTGTTTTCCTTTTCTCTCTTACTGCCAAATAGGTTGCTAAGTTGTGAGTGTTTTATTTATACTGTTTATTTTTAAAGGTTTTTATTTATCTCTGTAATTTTCACTGATTAGGAATGTCCGGAGGAAAAGGAACATTGAGGAAATTGAAGTTTTAAGCTTTGCTGTCAGAAATTTTTTTGCTAGTAGATACATGGCTACTTTATGGCAGATTGTTATGTAAATGCCAATAGTTGGATGGCAAGATACTATGTATATATATATGGGTTTGAGGTACCCTTGTACCCACTTTTAATATTTTCTTTTGCTGAAAAAAAAGGAGTTAAAGTTGAGGAGAATGAAGCAGAGTAACACTGATAGAAATGATGGCTATGAATCGATCTGACACCTGATATTGTTCTGTTCAACTTAATGAAAGCTATAAGTTTTCCCTTATTTTTTCTCTCTCTATATTCCTGATGTATTTTGAATGTTAGGGAAAACACAATATATTCATAACATTCAAGATAAACACTTTGACTCAAGAAACTAACCCCATCGTCTTATTACTGCGTTCGTGCCTGATTGCAACTTCTTCCCCTTCCTTGTTCTTTGTGCTCATATTTTCATTTTCTGTCCAACAAAAGCCACTTGTATTTGTTGCCTTTGTTCCCAAGGCAATTTTATGATTTGAGATTGAACATCCCGAACGTGTTTGTAATATTAACTCAATTTTTGAGGAAGCTTTATGGCTGCGTCACCGTACCAAAACAAGAGATTGTTGTTGTGTAACTTATGAGTTTTTTTTTTAATTTTTGGCCTTGTACCTTATTTTTAAATGATATTTCTAAACCCAAAAGTAGACTTAGATGTGAAAATGCAATGAAGTTACATATACTTTAAATATCTTTTCAAAAAAGACTAAATATGAACAATTTTTAAAATAAATTTAATTTTTAATTGTATTTCGATGTAAAAAAACAACTACTTACATAAAACTCCTTTTAACAAAGCATAATAAAACACAACTTGAACCTAACATAAATATAGGTAAAACATAATAAATAGATGGTTTTGAAGTTGTTAATATGTCATTATATTGTCAGTTAAGTATATTAATATATGTATTTTTTCATGTGCAATTAATATAAATTTAAAATTTATCATTAAAAATATATGTTATGCTTAAAATACTGTCAATAATATAAATCATAAATAATATACTACGAATTAACAAAAAAATCTTAAAATGTTTTTTTTTATATATTTAAATGATTCCTCTGCAGCGCTGCCTTGATTTATCTTCAATATCTTTATGTGATAGGTTTTGATGGCTGTAAATAATTTTTCCAAGTATATGACATGATCTGAAATTATATACTGCAGTTCCGATAAATCCTTATATATTAGCATATTTCTTAATTTACAAATGAAAATAATAACATACTACTACCACAAAGATTGGTTGGGGACTACATAATCCCATATAATATTTTAGTAATTTATTCAATTCTTATGGAGATAGAGACGTTATCCCAATGCCAACAATATGATTCATAAGCTTTCCGGAAGGAAAATAATATTGTATGTAAGCATTTTGCTTCATACGTATTTGTCCCTTTAATATTTGATGGCTTTTCATCTATATTTATTTATTTATAGATAGTATGCATTCCTTTATTATTATTATTATTATTATTATTATTATTATTATTATTAATTTACAGCAAAATTAAACTTTAATAAACCCTAAACATAATTTATAATCGTTTTTTAGCAATAATATAATTTATAATCGTTTTTTTAAGCTAACATAATTAATTTATGATTTTTTTCAAAATTCTGCAGAACAAAATATAAAACAAGAATTTATAATAAAAAATGTTCATTCTCTTAAAAAAATATAAAAAATATTAATAAAACTATAAAAGGCTTTCACTTTATTTTCTCCCTCTACTATGATGCTCGCAAATTGTAATAATAAATGCATGTAATTCACTCTGACGTTTTAGTGCTCCACAAATTACTACTCAAAGAATACTTACGTGATGGTATTTTCCTCGTAACTTTTTCCCTTTATTATTTGTTTTGTAATTTGTTGCTATTCAAAGAATACTTAGCTTTTTACTTACTGATGGTACTGATATTGGATTGAAAACGGGATATCGGAAAGGTTTTTTTGTTTTGGATCATCAGTTAGGGTTTTTAATTTTTATTTGAAGTAATTATTTTTATTTACGTAAAATAAAATTGTGAAGTAGTTGACTAATTAATGTTTTTGTGGTCAGGCAACAATATAAGAAAAAAAGAAAAAGATGGGATTTTGGTGGTGAAGATGAAAAAGAGACAAAGCTTTTATCTAAATTTTAAAGTTATAATCTTAATTTTATATATAATTAATATGTTTTTGCTTTAATTTCTTTAAAATATTAGTAATAAAATATGGAAGCTTCTCATAAATCTATATAGTATGAGCTAAAATTAATGCTAGTTAATTTCTATTTTTTTCAAGACACTCAATTTTAAATAAAAATTATACATAAGTGACAATTATAAAATAAAAGAAATAGTACTAATAAAGCCTTTTCCTTTTCCTTTTTCTACTTCATCTCAGGAGAACTCTCGAGTCAGTCTAAACTCCAAAATGTCCTTTGGGTTCTACTATGATAACACTCGGAAATAGTAGTAATAACTAAATGCACTTAACTCACTCTGGACTATTTAGTGCTCCACATATTGTATTTCAAAAACATAATTCCACTTCCGCTATACCTTGCCACTGAGTCCTTGGTGGTATTGAGAATCAGCTAGCTGAATCCTCTAGTCACGATGGTAGTTTTCTTATAACTCCCTTTGATTATTCTTTTTGTTGATACACAAAGTATATCTAGTTTTCCAATTGTTTATATATATTGCAATGTAAACGGAATATTCAAAAAGTTTTTTTTTGTTTTTATTTTTTATATTTTTGGAACTGTCACTTAAGGTTTTCCGTTACAATTAATTATGTTTCTTTATTTATTATTTTTGCATTTGTCTAACGTTATCTTTGTCAGGCATCTGTAATAGAAGGAGAAGATGATAGGGACAGGATCAGTGAGTTACCTATCAGCGTTTTGCTCCATATATTGGAATTTATGAACACAAAAGACGCTGTTCAAACTTGTGTCTTGTCTAAACCGTGGAAGGATCTTTGCAAACGTCTCACTACTCTCGCTTTCAATTCCACGCATTTTAGAAGTGATATCAAACCCAATTTTGAAAATTTTGTGTCCTGGTTAATGTTAAGCCGCCATAGTTTTGTTTCCCTACTTAACCTTGATGTCTTTCTCTTGTGTTTGTCTGAGGTCAAACTCCTCGATTTGGTCATGGAATATGCTGTGTTGCACAATGTCCAGCACTTGACAATCGATTTAATTTTGGAAACCAATGATTTCAGTAATAGATTAATTTCTTACTTTGAGTTTCACTCATTAGCTTCTGCTTGTCTATCTTTGAAATTTCTTCGGCTTTCCGGAAGTTATTTAGACCCTACTTTGAAACTTCCTAAAACTCTACAATTACCAGCATTAGAAACCTTGCATCTTGATTTTATATGTTTTACTTCAACTGATAACGACTGTGCTGAACCATTTTCAAACTGTAACTCGTTGAATACTTTGGTTCTTAATTCTTGTTCTTTGCATGGTGATGCTAGGGTCCTCTGTATATATAATTCTAACCTTTCTAGGTTGAATCTGGATTTTACATGGGAAGAAGATGCTTACAAAATTGTGCTTTCTACTCCTAACCTTAGTTCTGTCGTTGCCATCAGTTTCAATTATCACCAACTTTCCTCTTTGTGCAATCTTTCATTTCTTGAAGAGGTGAATATTGACGCTGGTTGTCTTCGGTTTACTCCTTATTCTATTATCATAAGTTGGTTGCAAGTGTTCTTTAATGTAAAAAAGTTGACAATCTCTTCTCTTTCTGTTGATATTATAATACGTGTAAGTTACTAGGCCAATATTGCTTTTCCTTATATATTGATCGTAATTAAGGTGTTTCATTTTAATGTTTGCATTAATTAATTAATGCCTCTAGTTCATTCTAATTGTGTAGTCTCTATGTCAAGATCCTGATTCCGTGGGACCTCAGTGGGACCTCCTGTTGGAAATAAGGTTTTTTATGTTTAGGAAAAATGTTTAGGAATATTGGAGACTTTGAATAGAAACTTGATAGGAAGGAAAATTCTTTATGGAGGAGAGAACTTTGTATTTTTACTTGATACAAATGTGTAGGATTACATCTCTATTTATACTACTCTAAGGAGAACTCTAGACACACTAATTCTAGAGAGTTCTCAACTCTAGAGATCCAAAGAGTATTCTAGAGAATATTACAACCATAAGAAATATCTAGACACTCCAAACACTACAAGAATTTTCTAGAAACATGACCCATAATTACTTAAGCCCAAAATAACTAAGTCCAAGGAACCAAATAATTAATTTAGACCCAAATCAAGTTTATATTTCAACATCCCCCCTTAAACTTGATATGTGACTCCAAGCATACTCCTTAGCTTCACGAAAGTTTCCAACTTGAGTGGCTTTGTGAAAATGTCGGCAGCTTGATCTTGAGACATCACATACTTCAACTTTACCTCCTTCTTCTCAATGCATTCTCTTATGAAGTGGTAACGGGTGTCGATGTGCTTACTTCTTTCATGAAAGACTAGATTCTTTGCCAAAGTGAGTGCTGATTTATTGTCAACACATATTTCCATAGGTTTTTCTTGTGGAATTTTTAACTCTTTCAACAAGTTCCTTAGCCAAATTGCATGACAAACGCATGATGTGGCAGCGACATACTCGGCTTCACAAGTTGATAGTGTGACTATTGGTTGCTTCTTTGACATCCAAGTGAAAGCAGTATCTCCCATAAAGAACACAAAACCAGTAGTGCTCTTTCTATCATCCAAGTATCCACTCCAATCGCTATCACTATAGCCAACAATGTCATAATTGTCAGAAGAGTAATAGTGCAAGCCAAAGTTTGTTGTACCTTTGATGTATCGAAGGATTCTCTTTGCCGCCTTGAAGTGAGTTGTGGTTGGAGCTTCCATGTAGCGACTTACTACTCCTACAGCATAGAGAATATCCGGCCTTGTACATGTCAAGTAACGTAAACTTCCAACCAAACTTTTGTAAAGAGTTGGATCCACATTCTCTCCTTTTTCATGCTTGCTCAACTTGCTGCCACATTCCATCAGGGTGCCAAATGGATTGGCGTCATCCATCTTGAACTTCTTAAGGACTTCTTTGGCATAGCCTTCTTGGGTGATGAAAAATCCTTTGTCTTCTTGTTTTACTTTGATGCCGAGATAATATGCCATGAGCCCCATATCCGTCATCTCAAATTCATTTGACATATCTTTCTTGAACTCTTCGAACATGCTTGGATTGTTCCCTGTAAAGATCAAGTCATCTACATACAAACACACAATCAAAATATCTCCACTTTGCGCTTTGATATAGAGTGCATGCTCATATGGACACTTGATGAAGTTCTTGTCTTGAAAGTACTTGTCGATTCGAACATTCCAAGCTCTCGGTGCTTGCTTGAGACCGTACAACGCCTTCTTCAACTTCAAGACTTTTTCTTCTTGCCCTTTTACTTCATAGCCCAGTGGTTGCTCAATATATACTTCTTCTTCGAGAAAACCATTCAAGAAGGCTGACTTCACATCCATTTGATAGATCTTCCATTTATTTTGGGCTGCCAAAGAAATGATCAGTCTAATAGTTTCAAGACGAGCAACAGGAGCAAATACCTCATCATAGTCAATTCCTTGTCTTTGACTATAGCCTTTAGCCACCAATCTTGCTTTGTATCTCTCCACATCTCCTTTAGCATTCTTCTTTGCCTTGTACACCCATCTTACTCCGATTGCTTTGTGTCCTCGTGGAAGTGTAGTAAGTTCCCACGTATCATTCTTCGTGATTGACTTGATTTCTTCGTCCATGGCGTCTTTCCACTTTATGTTTTCCGCCGCTTCTTGATAGCTTAGAGGCTCACAATCACCAAAAAGACAAAAAAGGTTAATGTCGTTTAGGTTTGTGGTTACCTCATAAATCTCTTCAATGCTCCTTAGTCGCGGTGTCCTCTCACTTGAACTTGTTTCATCCAGCCTTGGTGTCGGTGAGGCAGGTGGTGTAATATGTTCCTCTATGATTGGTTGTTCAGTTTCATCATCTTCTTCAAAATAAGGAAGAAAATCATACTTATCTTCTTGAACACTCCAATCCCAACAATCTTCTTCGTCGAACTTCACGCCACGACTTATGATGATCTTTCTACTATTTGGATTATAGAGCTTGTACCCCTTGGATCTGGAGTCGTAACCCACAAACACGTACTTCTCACTTTTATCATCGAGCTTTGTCCTCTTTTCGTCTGGAACATGGGTATAGGCAATGCTTCCAAACACTTTTATCATCCGGAGCCGTCATTAGCTCGTGCAGTTCAAGATAGAGGATAATGTCGCTCATGATGGAGACATGTTCAAGGATGTGTTTACAAAATTGAAGAATGGAGAAGAGCCATGCAAGAAGAGATGCAATCCTTGCATGAGAATAACACCTATGAATTGGTGGAGTGGAGAATAGCCATGCAAGAAGAGATGAAATCCTTGCATGAGAATAACACTTATGAATTGGTGGTGGAGAAGATCCATGCAAGAAGATATGCAATCCTTGCATGAGAATAACACCTATGAATTGGTGGAGTGGAGAATAGCCATGCAAGAAGAGATGAAATCCTTGCATGAGAATAACACCTATGAATTGGTGGAGTGGAGAAGAGCCATGTAAGAAGAGAAGCAATCCTTGCATGATGACCAAAGCACATTGACATAAGGTATCCAAGGTGCCGGTTTGCTACTACCCCCCAATTAAGTCGGGAGGGGGAGATTTGTTGGGATCCCTCCTTAATTGGAGAGGTTCTAGAAAATTTTGGAGCTTTCTGGAAAAGTGTAGAATTTTCTAGAACATCCTGGAGAACTCTAGAGTAGTGTAGAACTCTCTAGAAGCTTGTGGAAGAATGTGGAAATCTCTGAAATATTCTAGAGATGTGTGGAACCTTCTGGAACCTTATGAAAAAGTATGGAAGAGAGTAGAAGAGTGTAGAGACTCCTAGAATGTGTGGAGCATTCTAGAGAATTAGTCTCCACCCTAGGATACAAGTAATCTCCACCATTCATTGTGGAGGTGGAGTAGTATAAATAAGGGTAGGAGCTTCATTCCTAATAAAAAATCCAAGTAGAGAGTCTCTCTAAGAGTTTGAAGACGAATCTTTTTTACCTGCTCAACTCCTTTGTTGCAAGTTTGAAGCTTATCTCATGCTTCTTTGGCCGTCGTTGCGTTGGATATCTTCTCAAATGTATCTTCATCCACCGATTGATAAATGAGAAAGAGAGCTTTCTTGTCTCTCTTTCTTGACTCCTTCAACGTCTCCTTTACACCTTGGCTTAGCGAGGCTTCATCTTGCTCCTCGAAGCCATTCTCTACGATATCCCACATATCTTGATACTCCAATTATCATAGTTGTTCTTTGTGAGCATCGGCATTTGGAAAGGAAAACCTCCATTCGCCATCTTTTGAGGATCTTGAAGCTCTAATACCCCTTTGTTGGAAATAAGGCTTTTTATGTTTAGGAAAAGTGTTTAGGAATATTGGAGACTTTGAATAGAAACTTGATAGGAAGGAAAATTCTTTATGGAGGAGAGAACTTTGTATTTTTGTTTGATACAAATGTGTAGGATTACATCTCTATTTATACTACTCTAAGGAGAACTCTAGACACACTAATTCTAGAGAGTTCTCAACTCTAGAGATCCAAAGAGTATTCTAGAGAATATTACAACCATAAGAAATATCTAGACACTCCAAACACTACAAGAATTTTCTAGAAACATGACTCATAATTACTTAAGCCCAAAATAACTAAGTCCAAGGAACCAAATAATTAATTTAGGCCCAAATCAAGTTTATATTTCAACACCTCCACCTCTACCTCCTTGGAGACACTGATTGTGCAAAAGAGTCCACCCATAGTCTCAGATATATACGATCATGAAGTAAAATGGGTATTAATGAGTTAAATAAGAATAATATTAAGTTGTGATACAAGAGAGAAATGATTTGTTTTTTTAATGAAATATTAAATTATCAGTATGAATTCCCTGTATATTAAATATTGTGTCAGGGCATTAAATTATTATATAAATATGGCATGAGAAAAAATAGGAGTAATATACCCTTATAATAAATTAACAAAACCAAAAGATGTGAGGAGTATTTTTGTCCTAAATATTTTGGTGTTGATTGTTAGTGCACTCCAACTATGATGGACATTTGCAATCCCTATATATGAAGGGCGACATGTGCCCCTACTTGGACTTAGAGAGTGAAAAGAAGAAGATGAAGTTCCCTTCAACCCTTGTCCGTCAATCCCGATACTAGCTGAGGTCTAGGAGAGGTGGTGTCGACCATGATAGTTTTTACTCATTGTGAAACTCTTGGGGTAAGAAAGTGGGTCTGAAATTTCTATTTGCGAGACTTCAAAAACTCTAGGCAAAAACAAGTCAAGTGCAAACCCTCGATTTAGAAGAAGATTATTTCCTAGTCTGATTCACATCAGAAGAAGATTATAAGTTTGCTCTCTTTAAGAGAGAATGAGTGGGGGAGAGAAATAAATAACTTTTAAGAATATAAACATTAAATTACTATATTACCCTAAATTTATCATCATAAGAAATAGTTGAATGTGTGTGTGGGGTGGGGGGGGGGGGATTTACTAATATGTACACTTATTTTTTGTATGAATGACTTAGTAAACTAATTATATATTATCTTGAAATACACCAATAGTGTAAGTTACTAACAAACTCAAACATAAAAAGTAAATATGTATATCCACACACAATATTAAATAAAATAAGATATATAATAATTAAAAAATAATTTAAAACATCAAATATTTCATTTATATGACATTATATAACTAATAATAGTATGATTTTTTAAATATGTATTATATCAAAATTAAATTTACACAATTTCATAATTTTATTTATGCATCTTAATTCTAGTAGTTAGTAAAAAATATCTTCAATTAAATATATATATTTTTTATAAATAAACATATGTGATAATTTTTCAAATATAATTATATGAGAAATAAAAGTAAACATGAGTGATATTATTAAATTATGAATAAGAAATATATAATCAACAAGTGATAGCGGCAGGGTTCAAAATCTAAGGAATAATATCGTGTCGTCACGCACATGAGTTAATATATAAATTTAATGTTTTTTAAATTTTTAAATGTGTGTGAAAATAATTGTGAATATTTATAAAAAAAAAATAATTAAAAAAAAGAGTAACTGACGTCATGGGGTTACCCGGCCTTTGTATACTTTGGGGCGTTATCTCTTATTTGATGAAATATTACGTACATAAGATTACCTCATCTTCTATGAGAAGATATATATGGAGGGAGAGAATCTTAGTGATAATGGAGATACGCTAATCTTTCTGTTATTTTCTTTGTCTTCGTCTTCTTGCCAAGTTTCCTTATTTAGGTAGCGTCTAATTCTGTACGTTACTTTTATCATTCATCTTTTTGCATATATTATGTGGTACTAAGTACTAACATATTCTAATCCAAAAACAACATTCATCCTGAACCCATCGTGCTCTACGTTGTCACTGTCACTGAGTTCTTGTCTTTGAGAATCAGCTGAATCCCCAAGCCACAATGGTATTTTTTCGTAATCTTCCTTCATTGAACTATTTTTTTTTTTGTTGTTACGCCAAAGTATTTCTATCCTTTCAGTAGTTGATATCTGTATTTTTTTTTTTTGTTGTTTAGGATTATCAGTTAAGGTTTTCTATTACGAGCAATTATTTTTTCTTTTCTGGGAAAGAGTATGTGTAACTCTATGATCTAAAAAAAACACTGAAGTATTTGTCTAATGCTCTTCTGGGCAGGAATCAGTAGAAGGAAGAGAAGCAGAGGGCAAGTTGGTGGAAAAGAGACAAAGGAGAAGTAAAAGAATAGGGAAAGACAAAAGTGACAGAATTAGTGAGTTGCCTGACAGTGTTCTGCTTCACATAATAGAATTTATGGACACAAAATCTGGTGTTCAGACTTGTGTGTTGTCTAAACGATGGAAGGACCTTTGGAAAAGTCTCACTAACCTCTCTTTTGATTACTCGTACTTCAGAAGGATTTCCTATTTTAAGAAATTTGTGTCTCAGATTTTGTCTACCCGAGATCACTCAATTTCTCTACTTAACCTTGATATTCGTCTCCACCGCTCCTCTCAGTCCTTCCTGAAAAGGGTCATGAAATATGTTGAATTGCACAATACCCAGCAGTTGACAATCCATATAGCATTATCTATGTTAGAAGTTGAATTTCCTGCTTTCAAAGTTTTATGTTCATCTTTGTCATTTCTTCGGCTTTTCCATGAAAATTATTATCGCCCTTTTTTTAAATTTCCTAAATCTCTGCGGTTACCTGCATTAAAAAGCTTGCATCTCAAGAATGTCTGTTTTACTGCAAGTGACAATGATTGTGCTGAGCCCTTTTCAACTTATAACTTGTTGAATACTTTGGTCCTTAAAAATTGTTGTCTGTATGATGATGCAAAAGTGCTCTGTATATCTAATTCTAATATTTCCAGTCTGAACCTGAACCTGTATCATCCCTATAAAAAACCTTACAAAATTGTGCTTTCTACTCCAAACCTTAATTTTCTAACTATCATTGGTCATGGTGGTCACCATATATCCTCGACGTGCAATCATTTGTTTCTTGAAGAAGTAAATATTCGCGGTAAATCTCCAGCCCTCCTGAGATGGCTGCAACACTTTGCCAATACAAAGAAATTGACACTCTCTGTGTCTACCATTGAGTCTATTTTACCTGTAAGATATGTTTTCATATTTTCTCAATTTTGTTATTTTCATAATGTTTCTAAGTTGTTTGCATTCTTATGTAAAAAACTTTGCCTGTTTATTCTTATGTTTCTAAATATGTATTATAATATGTATCCAAATCCATTCTAATTTGTGTAGGCTCTATCAAATCCTAATTTAGTGGAAACTCAACCTCCTTGCTTTGCTAGATTAGAGTCGTTGAAAGTGATAATGGTGGATACAAGTATGATATCCAATGAAGCTGTAAACAGGATGGTGCAGTATTTACTTCAATACTCTCCACTGACCAGAGTTGTTGTCACAAAGGGATGAAAGTTATATTCCTATTCCATTCTCAATCATTCAGGTAAATATTTTACAAATTATTCTATCTTTAGTTTTATGTTTCCTTTTCTTTCTGATGCTCTCTTCTGACAAGAAACCTAAAAATTTCTTATGCTTTTGATGCAGAAACAATACAGTGGCAGTAAAAGAACATTATTGGCAGAGAATATGGGATCAAATAATGACATGATCAAATAGTAACATTTTTTCTCTTATCTCTTCTGTTTTATTGCAATCAATGACTCAGTCCATTTTACGCCCTTGTAAGCAGTAAATTTATGAAAATATTTCTGCACATTTCACAGATTTCGTGTGTTTAAAGAGAAAGGAACATTGCGCAAGTTGAAGTTGAAGAGAATGATGTTGAGTGACAGCGATAGCCGGATAGAAAAGGACAGGATCAGTGACACCTTACTTTGTTTTATAATTATTCTACACATGAAATTTGAAGTATGATTCAAATTTTGTCTAATCTTTTCTTTTCTTTCTGATTCTCTATTAGACTCTTCTCAGTTCTCACTAATAACATATTATATGTTGTTCTGTAAAGAGCTTCTTGTTTATCCTCTTATAGACTATTTTTTTCGGTTATTTGGCTTCTGTGAAGGGAAACTTCTAATGATAATTAAAAATTTATCACTGCGTGGAACAATGTGTGTTGTCTTGCTCTTTAGTCTCAAATGTCTTTCTTTTTTGTCTTATGACAAGATTAGGAAAATTAACAAGGTGTACTTTCTCTCTTAATTTATCTTCTAATATTGTCATATTATTATTATTATATTAAGGATCATGCCGATTATGACCGTCATAATTGAAGTTTGTAACATGTGGATATAAGATACAAGACCCCGGATGTGGCTGTATCTGTATCTGGGGATTTCGAGATATCTTTTTTGCTGTTAGATTGTCATGCTTAAGGTTTATTAATTATTAGCAATTGGATGTCAACTTGTTTATCACGTTAGAGCAGCCAATTGAAGTCAAATTACAATATCAACCTTATGATGAACTGAATGTACTACGTGTGATGAGTTTGGTTAATCTTATTATGATTAAGCTAACTATATATGGTACGATTTGGAAATATAGGAATACATACATACATATATATATATATATATATATATATATATATATATATATATATATATATATATATATATATATATATATAAAACAGAAGACACCATATAGTAGAGAATTCATAACAAAAATTCACAAATGAGAGTTCAATAAGTTTCTTTTAAAATTTTTATTAAGTTCCGACAGAATGATGATGGATATAACCAATGAATGTATTCAGTTGATAACATACGTGTTGAGTTTGTAAAAAAAATGATCTGAGTTTGATCTCCATAAAATATACTCTTGAGAAAAATCGATAAACTTTAAATGTAACCTTAGCATATCATTAGAAAGTCTAAGACTTTAATTACGGTAATACTAAACCGTAAAAAAAAATGATATTGCGCTCATGACCTCATAAAATTGATGTATAATCCTTTTTCTCGAGAACTATTATTCTTAAAGTACTAAGTCAGGTAATGTTGCTCAGCTGTTGCCTACAAAAAATGCTAAATTATTATCACCCACGTAAAGCAGCACCATCATATCTTGAGCACCTTTTATGTATATGGCCTGATTAGTTAGCTTTTGTTTAAGCTTCAAAATTCATTTTTATTGAGTTTTCGACATTTTGCAATTCTTAACCCACGTCGAACTTCTTTTCTACAATAAGCCACTCAAACTCGAGCTTCTTTTCTACAACAACCCAGTCCTTCTGCACATAAACAAATCAAACAAATTAAAAGAAGATAGGTAAGTCCTTGAACAAGAAAAATAGTTCAATTTGAACAAATTTTTCCATTCAATTTTGGTATTGTAAGAGCATTTCCTGGGTTTTCATCCATTCATGTGGTGAGTTTCACTGCCTTTCCCACAATGCCAGAATCCCTATTATTCAATTCGGCCCCATGTTCAAACTCGACAAGAACAAATGCCCTTGACATCAATCTTTGACCACAAATGAAGAATAATGGTAGAAATTTGGAAATGGAATCTTAAGGTTTGAGTTTAGGGTTTCTAAAAAATAATTAAATTATAAATGAACTAAATAAGTAAAACTCAAGCTTTAATTTCTTTTTAAACAAGCCAAGCACAAGCTTTAATTTGGAAATGGAATTTGATATCATTCTATGGCAAGTGGCTTTTAGCAGTACTCGGTTGGAGTAGTAGAACAATAGAACTAAAAAGAAGTGATTTAGCAAGTAAGTTAACAATTATTACTATCAACGGATATCATAAGCCTCAAAAAGAGAAGAAATTAAACTAATTAAAAGTGTTAAATATCAGGGCAACCAACCCACCACGTGTATAATGTATAGTACTATTTTCCCCTCATAGAATTTCCTTTTATTTTATGGAATAGAATTCCCTAATTAAAAGCACTATTTTTCTTTTCCCCGGCATCAATGTGCAGTTAATTAATTATAGTTTTCTTGAGATTCTAGTATTGCGTAGTTGTTGATTAAGCATTGGTCGAATATACTTGAAAGTTGAAACCCATCTAGCACAACTGAATCATTCGATGGATCGATCCTTCCATGCCTCCTTGTACAGCTTTTTCGATAGAATGAACCTACAGAGAATCAGTGTTAAACGCATCAATTAGCAAGTTAATTAGTGGAAAAATTTCCATGGCTCAAGTTCAATAATTAGACATCAATTAAAATAAAAGCAAAAAGAAATATATTCGTACCTTTTCCTTATTACTGGCATCTAACTATGCATGCAAGGAATTTTCACAAATTAATGATATATAAAATATAAAGGAAAATATCATTTGCATAGGCAGAGATAACTTTTGATGTACGTATAGTATAACAGATTTAAATCTATAAGAAGAAATTACATTTAAAGAATGCACCTATACAGATTTAAATCTATAAGAAGAAATTGCATTTAAAGAATGCACAAACAATCAATTCGTTGATGGGAATGACAGCGGAAGCCAAACTTTTGACTCATTTAATTAAGTTTTTTAATTAATTTTTCTAATTCTGATAATTATTTCAAATTTGAATTTAAATTTCTTCAAATTCTTAAGTAGCTATTGTTTTACTACTTTAAAACCTAAATCCAATAAAAAAAATTAAAAATGCTGAAAAACTCATATTGAATAGTCTTTAGATATAGTAGCTGTTAACGTATAACAATTTCAAATTCAAAAATCATTAAATAAAACTTCATTTATTGGATATGCACAATTTCAAGTTTTCAAAATATTACTACCCGTATACACTTTCTCCTATGCCCATCATTCTTACTCTTATTCCCGTGCCATTACCTATATATATAATATAGCTTACGAGGTAAAAATGTGACATTGTAAATGAGGGGAAGTTTGTTGGTGAAAATGAACAAGAAACAGAAGCTTGGTAGAAGTAGGAGAGTTAGAAAAGATGAGAAGGATAGGCTTTGCCAGTTACCAAATTGTGTTTTGCTCCATATGATGCAGTTTACCGATACAAAAGATGTTGTTTGAACCAGTGTCTTGTCTAAACGGTGGAAGGACCTTTGGAAGCTTCACAACTCTCTGTATTTCCACTCTTCCTACTTCAAAGGGGCTTACAGTTTCATAAACTCTGTGTCCTGGGTTCTGTTTAGTCTTGATTTCATTCTATGCCATCAAACCGAGCTTGTTCATTTTAACAGAATCATGGAATGTTTTGCCTTGCACAATGTCCAGCGCTTGTCGATCGATATAAGTTTGGATTTTGTTTTCGACTTTGAGTTTCGCCCTTTCAATTTCTTCAGCCAGTCTTTGCCATTTGTTCAGCAGCTTTGCATTAGTGTTTCTGCCTCAAGAGTGAAGCTTCCAAAATCCCTTCAGTTTCCGCCACTAGAAAAATTACACCTCAAGAATTTTGCTTTCACTGTCAGCCACAACAAGGAATGTGCTGCGCCCTTTTCGGCCTGTAAATTGCACACTTTGGTCCTTGAAAACTTTTATTAATTTGCACGGTGATGCAAAAGTACTTCACATTTCTAATTCTAGCATTTCATGTTTGAAGCCGCATAGTAGCTGTGAGTTTGAACTAGGTTACAAAATTGTTCTTTCTACTCCGAATCTTAGTTCATTCACTGCTGCCAATACTTTCGGCTATCACCAACTGTCTTCTGAATGCAATCTTCCTTCTCTTGAAGAACTAAATATTGACTCCACTTTTAAAACCTGCTCTCAACTCCCTGTAAGATGGTTTTGCCGCTATTTGTTAATGTGAAGAAAATCACATTCTGTCCCCGTATGGTTAAGTTTATATTGGATTTAAGTTATATTCTTAATTCAATATATTTTTTCATTTACTTAATTACATTTCATTTAAATACACACTTACAAATTTTAATTCATTAGCCTCAAAAAATTAAGGTAAATAGTCATTTTCTTAAAAATAAACTAATTTGATGTCAAACTTTTAAGAATTTACATCAAATTAAATGATTTAAAATAATTTGAGAATCAAAATAATTCATTTTTTAAGAATTTGAGGATGAATTTAAACATTTTAAAAATTAAGGGTCAAATTTAATTTTTTAATAAGTTGAGAACGAAATTGAAAATTTTAAAAATTTATGATTAAATTGAATAATTTAAAATAATTTAGGGATCAAATTGATGATTAAGTTAATTATAATTATAAAAATTAAATTTTTTTACACTTATAAATTAAAATTTATAAGTGT
Organism: Glycine max; assembly: GCF_000004515.6. Taxonomy (NCBI): domain Eukaryota; kingdom Viridiplantae; phylum Streptophyta; class Magnoliopsida; order Fabales; family Fabaceae; genus Glycine; species Glycine max. The sequence goes on from NC_038245.2 coordinate 35,696,944, forward strand.
CTATTTGAATAAGCATTGATCAAATTGATTTTAAAATGATGCGATTTATATTTAAATATTTTTATTATTATAAAGTTGAGTACATATGAGTTTGAATAAATTTTATAAAATTATGTTTGGTTGTTTTTATTGTAAAATTAAGTTATTTTTTTGGATAAATAATCATTTTTCATTCCTACATAGAATACAATAAATTTGATAAAAGAATGACTATTTATCCAAAAAATAACTTAATTTTACAATAAAAATAATCAAACATAAATTATATCACTTCAAAATTAATTTTAATCAAAATAATTTTATAAAATCAATTTTATTAACTTTGATTCAAACTCATAATTACTTAACTTTATAATAATAAAATATTTAAATATAAATTTATCTCAAGTTTTTAAAAAGTAAATTTTGATCTTTAAATTATTTTAAATCATTTAATTTGATTTAAATTCTTAAAAATTTGTCATTGAATCTTAGAGATCATATAGCTAATCTTATGATGGGTTAATTTTTCTTTGATTTGTATTTGTCTTTTTTGGTGGCCGGATCCTAGCGATCGCCCTTGTACTTTTCGGTTAATTTTTGAATCAATACATAGTTTGTTTAATTCAAAAAATTAGTTTATTTTTAAAAATTTGAAATCAAATTTTAAACATTTTAAAAATTTGAAAATAAAATTCAACGATTTAAAATAATTTAATTAACAAGTTGATAATTAAGGCTTATAATTATTTTAAAAATACACTTTTGCACTTCTGAGTGGTGATGGTATCATAAAAATCTCACCCTTTTCTGCAACTTTCTCTCTGACACACACCGAACACTCAAACACACACAGTGTGCAGCAGCAGCAGCAACAACAAGAGAAGAAGATGGCTCTGCAACTATGGGAGACATTGAAGGAGGCCATAGTTGCCTACACGGGGCTCTCCCCGCCCACCTTCTTCACCCTTCTGGCCCTGATCCTAGCCCTATACTACGTCGTTTCTGGGCTCTTCCCCTCTTCCGACCACCGCCACAACACCGCCTCGCGCGACTTGGAGCCCCAGATGGAGCCTCTGCGACCCCCCGTTCAGATCGGCGAGGTCACCGAGGACGACCTCAAGGCCTACGACGGCACCGATCCCGAGAAGCCTCTCCTCATGGCCATCAAGGGCCAGATCTATGATGTTTCCCAGAGCAGGTATAGTTATTCATCATAGCTTTAATTGAACCAACTCAGCATAACAAAACACCCCTTTTTGTTTTTATTTTTTTATTTTTTTTGAGTTTTGTTCTTTTTGTTTCTTGTGGTTTTGGGTTCTGGGTTTTTGTTTGTTTGGTATAATGATAATGATGTATATAATAACACTAACTCAGCATAAAACAAGGCCACCACTTTTGTTGTTGTTGATGATTGAGTTTTGCCCTTTTTGTTTCTCATGGTTTTGGGTTCTGGATTTTCGTTTGTTTGGTATAATGATGACTATAATAAGTTAATAACACTAGCTCGGCATAATACAAGACCCCTTTTGTTGTTTTTTTATTTTTGGTTTTTTTATCCTTGTTGTTTTCTGTGATTTTGGGTTCTGGGTTTTCGTTTGTTTGCTCAATGGGGCTTTTTGTGTTTTTTTGCTGAAATATGCATTTCATGAATGGACAAAACTTTGTTGCAGTTCTCTGAATGTTTTTGGTGTTGTTTTCTAGCCAAAATTAGAGTTTATTTTGTTAATTCATGTACTAAAGGTTTGAATTAATTGTCTAACATAGATTTTCGAGGTGAAACTTCAATTCTGATTGGAGAAAAATACTATAATAAATTAAGAAACTGCATGTTTGTTGGACAAATATGTGTTTCAAGTGTTCTTTCTTTTTTCATTGGGTTACTTTGTTGAAAATCGATCCCCTTGCTTTTCATATGCTTTTGGTGTATATATTTTGTGCCCATTTTTGAATTGGGTTCTTGATTTTGTTTTCGTTTTTATGGTGAGGAAAGGATGCAATTCTACTCAGGTGTTAGCTAAGTGTTTTTGGGTATGCTTGGTGGGAGTAGAAAATGGGAAGCTGGGAATTGGAGGATTGAAGATAGTGAATCTGTGATTGTGTATGAAGTTGTTCAATGTTGTAATTACCTTGTTAATTTTTAGGCCTCCATTTTTCAACTATTGGTTGACACTTCTGCCAGCCTAGCCTCAGGGTCTGCATTGATTAGGTGGAAAAGTGGGTTGGAGGAAAATGAATTGCTGACTGAAAGTGACATTTAACCAAAGTTATGGCCTTCAGAGAAAGTTAATTCGTATAATTTTTCGCCTTTTATCAACTGAAAGTCAAGTATGCATTAAGTGTAAGGTGACATTCATTTCAAATTTTCCTCCTTCTAACTTTATGCTAGTTCAGCAGGCACCAGGTAAGGGATATGTATATATTCATGGAAACAGATGAAATTGAGTGAAAAAGAATTGAATGCTACTAGGTTCCATTTATTGGATTATTTAAAGTGTGATGGAATGCACTCTGTTCCATTTAATCCAGTATCCCTCCCTTTCTTCCCTTTCAATTTGGGAAATATAGGATGATAATAATCTTATTTTTATTCCACTCTTTTTGTTCCACTGTAAAAATATCCGAATGATATTATGGTAACTTTATCCTATGCTGTTCCTTCCAATTCCATTTCATTTCACTCACCAATCAAGTCAAAAGTTGCTTTTATTTTGTTGAAAAGGGTGTCCCTCTTTTCATTTATGTTGTGTATACTTTCCAATGTTGGTAACTGTTGCTTTCATGCATCTTAAAGAGAGTTTAGTTAAATACAGTATCAATATTTTCCTCTGTTTTAAATGGGCTGAAAGATTGATTGTGGTGGTTGCTATGTTAGGATTATCAATCATTATCTCTCACTGTAGTGTTCTTTCTGTCACTAGAAATCGCTAGAAATAATGAATGTGTGTTTATTACTGTATTTAGTTCCACCTGGATATTATGATTTTTGGGTTGCTATGACAGTTGGAAAGACTTCTTTGTCAAGTTATGAACTTTAGAATTCCTGGTTATCCAAATCTAGGTTGTCCAACAAGCTAAGATTTTTGTACAATATTCTGACAGCATGAATCCTGCAAGTTTGTGATTGATAGTAGGTGGGTGGTGACAAGGAAGGGAAAACAAATGCATCTTATTTGTTATGTAGGTCGGTAATGGGCAGTTGTGCGTTGTTTGTCAATGGAGTTTCATTTAATTCTGATTACACAAGCTATCCTTAAGTTGCTTGCTTTGTTTTTGCTGCTCTATTCAGTCTGTTCTAGTTACCATAGGAAAGTCTCTAGTCATTAGTATGAAATTATCTCCTTAACAACCATTACCTCTTTGGCATTTTCTTTCTACATGAAACTCTAATTTTCATTTTCTACTGAAAACCATCACTATTGGACCGATTACATTGTCTTAAACCTTGGCTCACTCAAATTTTACCAACCCAAATATCAAACTTAACTCAGAATAAAAGTTAGAAATTTCCTTCTTCAAACCCCAATCTCACAACATCCTTCAAATTTTATCAAGTTTTCACAACAACATGAACTTTTAAAATGACTTCATATTTAAAATTCACCACATATCCCCAACTATTTGAATAGAAAATATGATTTTGAGGGTTTTAGGTATAAGAAAACTGATGAGAGGACCAGATTTGTTAACTTTAGAAACAGAGGGACTTGAGTTCCTTGAAGAAAACATGTGAGACTAAAATTGCTTTTAACATGCATAATTTTTTTAGAGAGAACAACTAAGGTTCTAACTGTAGTATGTAGATGTGTGAATCTTCCGAAAACCCACAGCATACCTGATTTCCTTGCTAGTTGGATAAGTATTATATTGATTTTTCTTTTGATTTCTACTTTTAAATGTCACCAACAATATATGTTTTCCTTTTCCATTTTTCAATGTTTCTGTAATGTGCCCTACCAGAATGTTTTATGGACCTGGTGGACCCTATGCTCTATTTGCTGGCAAGGATGCTAGCAGAGCTTTAGCAAAAATGTCTTTTGAAGAGAAAGATCTAACTGGAGATATCTCTGGTCTTGGACCGTTTGAGCTTGAGGCCTTGCAAGACTGGGAATACAAATTTATGGGCAAGTATGTAAAAGTTGGAACCGTAACAAAGACAGTTCCAGTAACTGAACCAGAATCCACTGCTGAACCATCAGAATCTACTCCCCATGATGAATCTTCAAAGCCTACTGAAGATGATGGCCCATCAGAATCAGCAGCTGCTAAAAATGATGAAACCCCTTCAAAGGTTGATGCAGATAAAGAGTAATAATCGTTGGATAAAGAGTAATTGTCTTGCAAATTCTCTTGCAAACAGTGGAAACGGTTACTTAGAAGCTTCTGAGAAATACTGAGCCTTGCTGAATGTATTCAGCAAATGTGGGACAAAGTTTGCCTAAGTATTCTGTTTGATAAATAAGGAAATCTTGGTATTTAATTTCAGTTTTCCTGGGTTTATAGCTTCTTCTTGTATTCCATAAGATCTATATTACTTAGAGGCAACAAATCAATGAACATTTGAGACCATGTACTGAGCCAAGTATTGAATGAATGCATTTGGTCTTATATATGGTATGGTACAAGATATAATCGTTTATTGCGTTTGTGCTTTGGCTTTTTCTTTCCTTGAAATAATTTGATTTGAGGATTTGAAGTCTCATCTTAATACCATGAAATTTAGATGCAATTGATGTGATTTGATAGAACGATGTCCTGTTGATTTCTTAGATGACCACAAACTTGTAATCTATTTAAAAAATATATATATTATTAGCACGCTTTTTTCCGTTACATGTTCTTTTTGGAAACTCTTTCAATGGTCAAATTCTTTTTTGGACCATCCTTGATCCAACCAATAATAATTGTTTTTAATAATAAAATGAATGTGTGGTTGCAATTTAGGATGGAGTAAATTGATTTATGAAAAATTGTAGTTTGGTCAATGTGTGAAATTAGTTTTTGGTTTGGCCATAACGTCATATATGTTGTATTTTCTCTGTTTGCATCTTAATTTTACTTAGGGTTTGTAGAGGTTGGAGGGTGGCAGATGAATTGTTAGGGTCTGTGCAGAAGTGTTGTCTAAATAATAAATAACAATTATTAGGGCTAACATTTCTGGAGCAATAAAATCTTAGAAAAAAAAGACTCTTATTATTATTTATTGGTACACTTCCATGCTGGAGCAATAAAATTGAACCAAACAATTTGTCGTAAGTTGAAAAGCTAGTTTGAGTTTGATTTTGGTGCTTCATTTGGATTTAGGTGATTAAAATAGATGGTGGGTTTAAGTGCTGTCTCGTATTGCAGAGTAGAAGCGGGTGTAACAATTTTCGTAAAAAGAAAAAGAAAGGCTTGGAAAAAAAGAAGTTGAAGGGGGTGTAAAAGTAAACGTGGGAGGTGTATTTAGCAAAAACCATACTTATCGCCTCTACAATTTAGATACATCAATTGCAACCTTATTAGATTTGAACTGATAATTGAGTTGGTTATGCTAACCGGTGGAATCAATGGGCCGGTAATTGAAACACTAATTTATACACCCATCATGACATAGTGGTTATCACACACACACGCACATGACAAGTACTTAGGGCATAGTGTTGTATTTTTATGATATTTTGTGATAGGTCTTGTGTTCTAACCTTCAAAGGCATGTCTCAATTTAAAAAAAAAATATTTAATTATATTATTATAAGCCCATGTCTTATTCTCTATTACATAAGCCCATCACCAAACCAAATCATTTATGCATCTTTCCTCCTACTTTATAGCGCCGCACAACCTCGCAAATCATGTTCTTCTCTCCCTCTTCTTTGATTTCTTCTTCTCTCTTACAAATTATTATTTCTTTATACTTCTTTTTCTTCTTTATCTTATCTTTTTTTGTTTCTTGCTTCTTCTCCTGTTTCTTCACAACATTACACGAGTAAAGGTCTCATGACAAGTGGTTAATGTGAGTTTGAGACAAAAAAATTGGTCATTTTTAGTGGTTTTGCTTATATGTATTGGTTCAATCTAGTTTAGACCCGATTCAATGACATCAACACTGATTTGAAAGCAGATTTGGTCTAACTAAATGACTGGATCGATCACAAGTTCGATTCTCGATCAAACTGATTGGTTTGGTCTGAACTTCTCAACATTGATCTATTGGACCCAAAGTCATGGGATCATGGTAGAGTCATACTCATCTATTCTTTTAATATATATTTTATAATTAAATGAAGTTTATGGTAGTTTTATTGATTTATATGACCTTTACTTTTTATTGAGATTTGTATGAAATTTATTTAATAATAATAATAGTTAAATAATGTTTGTATATACTATTTTAAATTAGGAGTATAATATTTAAACCCATCAAACTTGATCTTTTATGTAAATAGATATATTAAACTTTTCATCCTAATTGATTCTTAAATTTTACTCCTTTTGTAAATAAATACCTTGATCGTGTGTTTGGATGGAGACATTTAATAGGATAATTCATTTTTTCAATGAATTTCAAATTGCCTAGGATGAAATAGGTTGTTTAGATAAGAAGTTTCAAAAGAAATTAAAATTTGGTCATTTCTATAAAGTGCTTTAATTAACTAAAACAGTGGAATTTGAAAATCCAAAAAGAGTTTGAAATTCTTTTTTCTTTCTCTTATGCATAGATGTTCCATCACGACCTTGAACACATTCATTCTCTTTGACCTCAACATGTTCTTTCTGACAACTTCGACACGTTCTCTCTTGCGACCTCAATGTGTTCTCTCACAACCGCAACACATGCTAGTTTTCTCTTTCCACAGGTTCGTTTCTCATCTTGTTTGATCTAGAGTTTTGTTGTTTTAGTTTGATTTTGATTTTTGATGTTTGATTGTGTTTCTTATTTATAGGGTTTTCCATTTAATATGTAATTTCTATATAATTTTGTTTCTATTTAGATTTGTGCGGTACCAATTTGTAAGATCATAAAAATTTGAAGCTTTAATAAAATCAAGGCTTAAATATGAATTTATTCTTGTAAACTCACATTTTCTCAGTTTTTGTATCTATAAGTTTTTTTTGTTTACTTCATGCCTTTTATGTTTTTTTTTTCAATTTTAGTCCCTGTAAGAATTACAAATGGATATAGAATTCTCTGGCCCACCATCGACTCTACACCACAGTCGCTGCCATACTCCCACCATAATGGGGATGTTGGCATGTCCCCTTCGCCGCCGAATATCAATGATGTTGGCATAGCCCTTATGCCCCCGTCTCTGATTTTTTAGAGAAAAATGTTGGAAGGAACTGCCCATCCTCCTCGAGAAAAAAGTAGACCTTATCGCCCATAAAAAATACATGGAGGACCAACATTTAGGCCCCTTATGCCACTATGTCCCCTTTGTCTCTATCTATGACATTGACTCCATTATGGCAGATAGTTTTCAAGAAGGTTATTGGAACTTTAATCAGCTTGCCACCTTGATCTCAAAGGAGATTAAACATCTGGGGAATGGGTTGGTCCTTGATGATGTTCTTGATGGTTGGGTTTGGGATCATAGTCTAAATGGTACATATTCTACCAAGGAAGGCTATAAGTGGATCACCAACTTGGGAAACTCCACTTCTTAAACGGATACTTTGTTATTGATTTGGAAAATTAAAGCCCAAAAACAATAGACATTTCATTTGCATGGCTAGTCAGTCATGATTCTGTCCATACTAAGGAGTTGTTTCATAATAGGAACATCGTCAACTCTAATAGTTGCCATCAATGCAACAATATGGTGGAGACCATCTTGCACTGCCTAAAAGATTGTCCTACTTTTGGCTTAGTTTGGAAGAGGTTGGGTTTCACCCAGCCAAAATTCTACAACTCTCCTAACCTTGTTCAATGGATTAAAGATGTCATTTCCACCGAAGCACACTATTAGAAAATAGACTTTTAACATCGGTTATTAACCGATGTTGAAACTACTGACGTTAAAGTATAAACGTTAACATCAGTTGTTTAAAAATTAATATTGTTTTCTTCTCACCAACATTGGTTTTTAGAAAAACCGATGCCAGTAAACAACATCAGTTTTTTCTAAAAACTGATGTTGTTTTTTGGATTTTTTTAAATATCGTATATGTTTTTTTAATTACCAACATGTAATTATTCATATAACAACTTATAATTCAAAGTTGTAAAAAAACACATATAATAAGTCATGCACCAAAAGTTATAAACAAAGTATTTCATGCACCAAGAGTAGTTATAAACATTTATAAACAAAATATATCACAAATGTATTCAGGATGTTAAAATATTTCTCACAAAATATATTACCGAGACTTATAAACAAAATTTTACAAATTGATAACAGTAGAGCAGTAATGTATTTTAATTACAAACAAATCCAAAATAAAACAAAGTTAGAAGTTGCATATAATTTGAGTTCTGGCTTGCGAATTCTGTGATTATGCAAAATTCCTCCATCCATTTCCAATTTTTGCAGTCTTCCTCCAATGATTATAAATTATCCTACACTCTGTAGTTCTTTCCAAGTTCAGATGGATGAATCCTGCACATTTCATAAATGAGTACATGGTACTCGGCACATCATGAAATTAACATGAAATTCTTATTAGATATGTATATGATTTTAAAATTTGACATACAAAGGAGTGCTTAATTACTCACTAAACTATTGCAAGTCACTTTGTATTCAGTCAATAGAACTTTAAAAGTGACTGAGTTAGGAACTTGGTGGTACAAGAAGTACCATTTAGGGTAAGCTTTTGGTTCAAAGCTGCTTTTGAAGATGGTGAAAAGGAAAACACTTTGTCCAAAGTGGGTCAAGGTCACCTGATGATTTCCAGTGAGCTCATAGAACTCTCTAAGTTTTGTTCATCCAGCTAGTAGAGCTAGGCTCACTAGATCTTGATTATACGTAATAGAGTGCGTGCTGCCTCTAAAGATTAGCAGATGCCAAGTAGAGTCTAGTTCATCCTTCCATCTTACAATAAATGACCTATTAACTTCACCATAACCCTACATTTAACAAGCAAAATAATATAATCAAACATGTTATATCATGTTTATTTGAGAATAGTCTTGAAATTTCTAACCTGATCCATAACATGAACAATGTTGAACATTTCCTCTACTATTTTTGTTAATCTTCATCATTGTGTTAGCCATTTCCTTCCAATATTTTGATCTTCATCCATTGTTTCTAAACTCCATTATAAACATGACATTAAGTAGATTTTGTCAAACCAACTAAATTCACTAAGTGATCCATTCACAAATTGACTATGCACCATGCTTATGTAGGAGCTTATTTCATACAGCTAATATAATATTCATGATACATTTGACATAACAATATGATACCAATAAATCTGCAAAACCAAGAATTCTCACACCAACACAAAGTTTGTGGCAGAATGATATTCCTATTTTGGGGGCCTAAGGCTGTGGCTGAATTCACACATCAACACAAAGTCCCATTAACAAGCATTTTCATGTTAGTAATAAGCACAAAGTCCCAATATTAGTATATATATATCCAAAAAATAACACATGTTTTCAGCAGCATACACAAAAACAAGCATTTTCATGTTAGTAATGCGGACAATAACTACAAGCAATACGCACATCAAAACCAAGAACGAGCCCTAGCTTCTCGCTTACCATCACCATCAAAACCAAACACAAAAACAAGCATTCATAGAAGACTAACCTTTCGTGAGTGAGTGAGAGTGCGAAAGTGAAAGAATGAGAACTACATCATGAGAGTGATTGCAAGAATAGAGCATGGGTGTGAGAACGAGATGATAGTGAGAGCGAGAATGGTGTGGCCACGTTGCCGTAGAGAGTGCGTGAGAGTGAGAGTGAGAAGAAGGATAGCGCGAGAGGTGAGTGAGCGAGCGAGAACGAGAGCGCCAGGGATGAGTGAGAGTGAGAGATGGTTCAGAATGAGCGCAAGAAGAAGAAGAGATAGATTTAATTTAACTAACACAACATCAGTTTTACAAAAAGCCGATGTTAACATGAGTTCGTTAACATCAATTTTTGGAAAAATCGATGTTAACAAACTCATGTTAACATCGGTTTTTCTAAAAACCGACGTTAACGAACTCACATTATTTACGAATATGCAACCATGTTTTTGTTAACATCGATTTTCTAAAAAATCGATGTTAACATAACGATTTTATATCCATTCTTTCTACTAGTGGCAACCCCCCTTTTCCTTGTGGCCCTTTGGGAAATCTGGAGGTTGAGGATTGTTCATGTCTTAACATTGACTCCTCATTCCCTCCATCAAATTTTGATAATATAAATACGCTTGCAAATTCTATTATAAGTCCTTCTACAACTCGACGCTCATAACCAAGAGTCCTAGGAATGTGTCTTGGCATAAGCATAGGGAGCACACTGTGATCCTAAATGTGGATGGTAATTGCCTTACTAACCTTGGAAGGGCACGGTTTGGCAGAGTTCTTAGAAGTTATGAATGTCATTGAATTAAGGGTTTCTATGGCTTCGCGGGATATTTAGATATCTTGCGCATGGAACTTCTTGCTATCCTATAGGGGCTTAAGTTAGCTTCTGACCTCCATATCTAGAGCCTCATTGTTTACTATGATTCTAAGCATGCTATTGAGAGTATTTAGGGAAAATTCTCCATCATCACTATGCTTCCATCATCCTTAGCATTAGGGGCCTTCTCAATAAACCTTGGTAGATCTCTCTTAGACATCCTCTAAGGGAAAACAACTAAGTGGAATATTGGTTGGCTAAGAAAAGGGCACATTCCCAAGATAATCTCTTGATTCTTGATCATTCTCCATCTAATATCGACGATTTTTTGTTAGTAGATAGGATTGGTGTATCGTTTGTTAGGTTGTAGCCTTTTTTTTTTCCTTTTTGCTCATAACAAAAAAAAATTAGTCCCTATAAGTTTTTTTAGTGCATATAAGTTTGTCTTTTCTAGTTTGAGTCCTTTTTATAATTTAGTTTTTTCGTCCTAAAAATAATTAGTTTTTTTAGTCCCAATAAAGTTGTACTTTAGGAACTGAAATTGGAAAAGCACTTTTTACAAGGATGTAAAATGAACAAAACAAAATTGAAAAAAAAAATGTAAGCTTACAAGTAAGGATAAAAATGGATTGGGGCCTACCTAAGTTTTGTTTGACCTACTTTATATTTTTCTGTTATTCCTATGTTATCCAAAATTGGATGCATTGTATTCCTATTTACTTTTTTTTTTTTAAACAAAGTCAAATATTTTCATTATAAACAATAAGATAATTTTAAACCACGAGAAGTGGTCAAAACTTGACTACAAATATTACTTGTGACAAACTATATATCAAAGTCTTTTAAGTCCCACCAAAAGAAATTAGTATTTATTCCTAATACCTATTTATGCGTATAGGAATAAACCTATTCCAAGCATTTAAATGATTCAATTGTCAAACCACTAAAATAATTTTGTAATTTCAATAAAATAATTATAATATTCTATATCATATTAATAATAATAATATTGCTAATATGACATCCCGTCAGGTTTAATAGGTTTTTTTTAAGCCAATGATCTGACCAATTTTAAAAAAAATTAGGTTTGACCTTTTTGCTAAATGAATTGAGCCAAACCACTGGTCTTTAATGAGCGAACCGACCTACTTAATTTCACCCTTACTTACAATGATTAAAAATAAATAAAAAAACTTACAAGAATCAAAATTGATAAGAATAAATTTACATGTACCATATTCATATTTAAGCCAAAAATCAATCATATTAATGGATGAACTAAAAAGAATTATACGTGACTATTGAACAAGATATACATGACAAATCAACAAAGACAAATAAAATGGTACATATAAAATTATTCATATATCTTCACCTGCTTTGGGGAGAGTTGATTTTTAACATGGGGTATCAGTTGCCACCATACTCTCACAAGCTTTAATTCACACCCTTTTTATGTCAATATTATGAAAAAATATGCAATTATGTATTGCAAATGCATTGCACTTATGAAATTATGATTTTGCTACCATAATTGCATAGTTTCAATTTGCAAGTTAAGATTTTGGATTAGCCTAACCAAAAAGATTCAGTAACTCTTTCATTATTGATATTATCATCATACTAAATAACTGCTAGGTATTTTGTGACCATGATCATGCCATTTGGTATTTTTAGTGAGGAAGTAGTTTCTCTTTGAATGAGGATATATAAAGATAAATATTCCTTGGAAAACCAACAAATAAGTTACATGTCAAAGAGGTTTTATATAAGAAATACTTTTATCATATAAAAAATCGATGTAAACATTGGATGTTGATTTGGAGTAATTATTGCTAGGGTTACCCTTAATTGGATGTTGATTTGGAGTAATTATTGACATGACTACCCTTAATAGCATGCTGTAATATAGACATAGTATGTATAACATGTTACAACATGTAACTAAGGGTAAACCTTTTAATAATTACTTCAAATCAACATCCAATATAATATTTACATTGATTTTTAATTTGGTAAATATTTATTTATTATATATAACTTTCTTTGTTAGTTTTCATGAAATATTTGTAATGCACCCAATTTTTATTTTCTAATTATGTAAATATATCAGTAATTATTAAATATTTTACTTTGTGTTTTTAATTAAAATAAATAATTTGAGATTATGTTTTCGGTTTGGAAGTGAGAAAATGAGTTTTTGAACATATTTGAGGTTTTATAGTTAAAATATGTTATAAGCTTCTTGACTCTTATGTTGGGCTTTAGTTTTTGTGAACCCAATTTTTTTGATAGAAGGTTGACTTAGGTTTCTCTTAAAGATCTTCATTTCATTTCCTTTTTTGCCTTGGTAAACCACTTCGATGAAACTGTTGTGTTTGGTGAGTCTATTGAGAGTATCAAACACGACTCAAGGACTTGAGACGCTTAAAACAAATTTAAGAATGAGATCTTTTATTTAGTCATAAAATAGTTTATTAAAATTATTATTATTTTATTTAAAATTAATTTTTCGGACTTTTTGTAATAGAAAATTATCGATTAAATTGTCATAATTAATTTCATTTAACATTTATTTTTTAATAGACAATAACGTCAATCCGTTCAATTTTTGTTGAGACATTGTTGATCTTAAGTAAATTTTTATTATTTTTAGCTTTGAAAAACTCTTTTCAACTGAAACTAGTATCGTTAATATTATTCTATAAGCTATATACGCATTTGGAAAAGAATTTATTTATTTTATATAATTAAGAATGTCAATTAATTTATCTTTTTATACGCATTTGTTGCTTATTAATTATTACTTACGGTACCAATAAAAAGATTAACAATCACTTATGATATTTTAATTAAAATTTATTTTCAGATATAATTTTACAATAATTTTTTTTGAGGTATATTAGTACTAAAAAATATTTTGAAATCTTTTTTTTTTGGGAGGACTTAAAGCCCTTGCTTGGGCCGCTTGAACCTTAAGCCGACCTTGGAGAGTAAGGATGAGAGATTCATCACTGCAGCCGGGTGAAGGCATCTTTAAAAAAGAATGCCCAAGTATGCATATGATGTTAGCTTCCTTGAAACTTGAGAATAACTAAGTAAGGCAGGGATTAAGGATATACCATTAGTGAGAGATTGTCTGAAGTATTCCCAAAGGACATTTCTAGTTTACCGCCTGAGCGTGAGACTGCATTTTCCATGGACTTAGTGTCCAATACAGGACCCATATCCATAACACTTTATAGGATGCCTCCCTTAGAGCTAACTGAGATTAAGAGGCAAAAAGAGGGAATGAAAGGAAGGATTAGGTTTTTAAGGGAAACCTAAGTTAACCTTCTATCAGGAAGACTTGAGAAGTTTTTATTGCATTTTAACTATAAAACCTCTTTTATTTTCTAAAACTCATTTTCTCATTTTCCAAGCCCAAAACATGATCTCAAATGATTTATTTTAATTACAAACACAAAGTAGAATATTTAATAATTATTAATATTTATACTAGTAGAAAATAAAAACTGGTTACTATATATTCATCTTCATACTCATTGAATGAGATACTATGTCATCCTCACTAAAAACATCTAATGGCGTGATCCTAATTATAGAGTACCTAGTAGCTAATAGCTATTTAATATAATGCTATTATCACTGATGAAATTGTTAGTGAACCCTTTTGGTTAATTAGGCTAATCGTCCAACATCTTAAATTGCGAATTGCAACTATGCAATTATGGTAATAATAACATAATTACAAAGTGCATTGCATGCATTTGCAGTTATTGCCATATTTTTTCATAGTATATATCGACACAAAGAGGACGTAAATTAAAGCTTGTGAGAGCTAGGTGGCAATTGATACTTATCTTAAAAACCAACTATTCCCAAAGCTTATAATTCATATATGAAAATACATGAATAGTTTTATGTCTATAATTTTATTTGACCTTTCCATTTGTCAAATACACCCATGCCAATGTTTACATTAGTTAATTCCTTTCATATTACAACAATAACAACTTTTTACGTAATTTATTTTGAAGATTCTATATCGATTATTGAACCAATACAGATCTTGTTAATGTAAAAGGTGAAATTTTTTAACATTGAACTTTTAACTAATTTAGAAAGCCACTTTCCACATATAGAAAGTTATATCTTACTTTATTAGTTCAAACTTTAACCGTGTAAAAAATGACTTTCTAAGTTAATGTTTGAATGAATGTAAGTGATGAATGGATATTAAGTGAAAATGAAACATGTTTTGGTAAGAAACAAGTTGAATAGAAATTAAGTTCCCACTGAATCTTAAGATCACTCTTATCAAAATTTTCACAATTTCTTACAAAAGACTAGTTACCAAAGCAATAATTCAACACCCCAAAGTTTCTCAGATATCAACCCGGCCTGTACTATTTGTTGTCGTCTTGCTTTCGCTATATGAACCCTATCTTACCCCTCCATTTGGATTTTTATTTCTACTAGATATTTAAGTATGGCGTCAAAGTGGGGGAGTCAATGATGGTGACTTGCTCGGCTTCTCTGCCCTGTATTATGTCTTGCCATTTGGTGCCACTCCATATTGCTAGGCGAGTAGCTTCCATAGTATTATTTTGATAGGGTAACAATTAAAATGTGAAAGAGAAGAGATGAGATGGGATGTAATGGAGGCAGGGTTTGAATGAGACTAAAGTGACTAGGTGTGGGTGTATTAATTTGAATAATGTGATGGGAGAAGGTTTAGAAAATCCTCTTCTTTCCCTTTCTTTTTTTTTGACCGGTAGAAATTCAACATAATAATAGGAGATTTGTAACACTTATATAATTAATCAATTAATTGAGGTAGACCCATTGTTTCTTTCCTTTCAACTCTATAGCTTACAACTTAAATCTAGGAGAAGGATGGTGGGTGAAGACGAACTCCCGTGATCTCCTCATATAGTTTAGATATAAAAACACACTTGGTGGTGGCATAGAATTATGTTTGATGGAGTCTACCGTTGCTAAAGACGTTTGATGTTAATTTTACAAATTTTATTTATTTAAAACAAACAATTGTAGATTAACTTGTTAAGTCAGACGTCAATTTTTCTTTATCAACACTATTTAAATAACCCATATTTTATACAAGTTGGAAAGAACACCATGAATAACAAAATTTTGCCTTCAAAATCCATTAGTTAAGATAAAATAAGCCGCACCCGTTAATGCCTTTGGTAGTGAAGGCATGCTAAAACTTGCATGTGAAACTTGTTTAAGAAAATCTGCATACACCATCAAATACATTTTTATATTATTCTTTTTAGAATATTCATCATCTGGCATATTTATCATCACTCTTATTTAAAATAATTATTTATTCATCAAAAAAATAATAAGAACATTTTCAATAAAAAATAATAACATGAAACTAACAATAAACATAAAAGAGTGTTACCACAATAGAGTCTAACCGTTTTGTTTATTTTTTTTATTTTTAGTTTTCTTCTCATTAATTAGAATAAGAAACTCATGTGTCAAATAATACATTTTTTTTTGAAAAAAAATCTACAAAATTTAAACAGCTTATTTTTTTTTATATAAAAAGAGTTTTTTTTTAATTATTTCTACTTTCATTTTTATTTTTTTAATATAATTGAAATTGTGCCTAACCTATTTAAATCTATAATTTCTTTGCACATGGATGCTCTTTCATGTGGAAAAGAAGTGTCGTACGTGTAAAATTAATGTTCCTTCCTTGTTTGGCCTTCCATGGATACCTAACCTAAGCTCTATATTCATACTATATAATGCTCAAATTAATTTGTTCGTCCCACTCCCAGTCACCGAATTGATGTACGTGTTGATGTAGAGAGGTTATTAATCATCCAACTACTTCGCTCTTTCGTTCAAACGGTCAAAATTGGATACATGGAGAAAGATATATGCCAGTTCATGCAGGCAATGTACCAATTGTTGGTTGGTACGTAGTAGAGATTGATAGCTAAATCATGGTCACATTACCAGATACAAATAAAAAGGACATGATAAATTTTAAAATTACAGGATATATATATATGGTGCGATTATAATATAGGTATAAAAAATATATAAAATTAACATAAAATAAAGATATTAGTAGTAAAAAAACATCTTTTGAAAATGAGTACGAGTATTATAAATAGTAATAAAATGTTATAATTAATTTAATAACTATAATTTTTTTATTAGTATAAAAGTTTAAGAACTGAATTGGAATGTACTGATATCAAGTTGTGATATAAGTTTGTTAGACAAGTGATTTCCATAACTTAAGAGAAAAGTGAATTAAGTTTCAAAATTTTCTCTTAACAAATTTTAATTCTCTCTTTAAAAGATATATGTAGACTTAATATGTAGAAAAGAAGTAATGAATAATTTATTCAATGTTCTTTAAATGTGTAAAATAAAATTAAACTGTAATAATGTAAATGAGATTAGGAAACAGAGAATATAATTACAAACTCAGTTTATATTGGTTCGGTCATTTCCTGTGTCTACGTCCAGTCCTCAAGTAATCCACTTGAGATTTTCACTATCCTTGTAAATTTCTTTACAATTTCTGAACCACCTAGAGATACCTTTCTCTTGTATTTAGAAAAACTTAAAAATCAAGAGACACATTGCCTCTTGATTACAACAACAGTTTGCTTTTGAAGTACAAAAGTTTTTTTTTTCTTTAAGAGAAGAATAATACAACTTGAAGAACTTAGAAGCATCCTTAATTGATTTGCAAGTGTTTGACCAAAGGTTTGCTTTTGAGAGAATGAGATAATGAAGTTCTGAAAAACTTTGAAGATTTTCGAACACAAGTCACATATTTATAGGCCTTTGGTGGTTTTTCAAACACTCCTGAAAGGATGTGACTTTTCAGAGTTATTTTTAAAATTTTCTCACTGGTAATCGATTACAAATCTTTGATAATCGATTACACAGTTAATTATTGAGGAGTCATGTCTTTTCAGTTTGAATTTCAAAAAATTCCGTTACTGGTAATCGATTACACAAAGGTGGTAATTGATTACAACCTTTAAAATTCAAATTCAAACTTTCTAATACAGCTTTGTAAAATCAATTTTTGCTTCTGGTAATCGGTTATAGCTACTAGTAATCAATTACCAGAGAGAAATATACTATTTTCAAAGGTGTAAAAACACTTAAAACTTTTTATAAGAGATTTTGAAAATTTAAGCTTTTAAGGCCAAACCTTTTCAATCTTTTAAGAGATTCTTTTAACAAATAATGGACTATCGTGAATTTTTTCTCTTGATCTCTTGATCTTGACTTGAACTTGTAGTAAACTTTAAATTGCTTCAATCTCTAGCATCATCAAAACCTTTATACAACATATGTAATCACATTCTCCCCCCTTTTGATGATGACAACTATCTGAAAACATGATTACTAGATATTCTATTTGCAAGACGAGCACTCACCCTTACTCCCCCTTAAATTTTCAATTTAATGCCTAATATGTTGTTTTTAGAAAAAATAGTCTACCCGTTTTCTTGAGTTTCTATCTCCCTTTGGCAACATCAAAAAGCCAAAAATACCGGACAAAATGACGAAGCCACAAAATCCAAAGTAAGCACCACAAGATAACCAAAAGCTAATCATCCATAACAACATAAAATAACCAAGTGCGAAATATCCAAAGCAAACACGAAATAACCAAGTGCTAAGTATCTAAAGCTAGCACAAAGTAACCAAGTGCTAAAATATCGAAAGCCAAATACAAGGCAGAAATAGTAAATTGTCCAGAAAATTAACGATTTATAATACTAGATAAAAATAGGATGTAAAAGAATCTTCTATGGATCCGTAGGAGGATTAAAGCAACGACTAATGAAGCTCATGTCGTCTTCAAGACGCGTGATGCGTAAGTCCATAGCATCGAAACGATCGCCGATGAAAGCTCGAAGATCCCTAAGTTCAGTGAGAACATCATTCAGTAAGGAAGATGAGGAATCCCATTGCGATGGTGGGGAGGGTGTGCGTTCATCAGGAATTGGAGGTGGAAGGTTGTGTTTACGCACCCATTGGTCATCCACATCCTTTCAGTATCTAGAGGAGGCAACAACATCAACACCAATTGCAAATGAACGTTTGACTTTAACAAATGGTTCATCCTCTAAAGGAACATTAAAATGCTGAAGAAACAAAATGACAAAATGAGGATAAGAAAGAGATGCATTGGCCCGTAATGCCTTATGCATATGGTACCTGACAAGATGGGCCCATTCAATTTGACGATCGATTTGAAGAGCCCATAGTAGAATTAAATCTTCCTTAGAGGACTGAGCAAGATTTGTGGAACGTGGAAGCAAAACACGACAAAGAATATAATGCATAATGCGACATTCAAAGGTGAATGAGCCAGTAAGCAATCTGCCGGTCATATCAGCATGTTCATTACAAACCATTTTACGTACATCATGAGTGGAATATATATGCTTCCAATCATCAACCAGAGTGCCCTCAAAAGGAACACCCTGACTACTCAGTTTTGTCAAAGAATAAAATAGAGATTGATCAACAACAATTGGTATTTTATGCACCTCAGAGAAAATGACACCATCCCGAATTTGTAGATTATTATAAAAGACTTGAACTAATTCAGGATAGAACAACAGTTTGAGAGACATAAAATCAATTAAATCAAAATTTTGAAAAACCTAATAACAATCAAAGGTTTTCCCATCAAAGAATTTCATGTCTAGATATTTAGGATCGAGAATGACACGATTTGAGAATAGGAAATAGTACCTCTAACATTATTCATCAGAATAAAATAGAGTTAATGACTGTGGAGAAGAAAAAGAAGGATTAGGTGGTGCTGGTGGGTCACTGGATGTGCCGTGGCGGCGTTGTCATGTAGCGGTGGTTGTGGAGGTTGAGCCATTTCTCTTCTTTGATGGTTCTACCATTTGAGACTGTTTCTGTAGATTCTGTTTGGTGGGGTTTGTAGAGAATTGAAAAAGATGAAATTTACAGTTTGTTTGAAGTGATTTGGACAAGAAACGAGAAAGATATGAAGATTTGATGTTTTGGGGATGGAGGGCACCGTCAAGGAGAAAAAATAAGAAGAGGGTCTGCACAAGGAGAGAGAAAATACAGCTTTTATAGTCAGTGACAAGCTATAATCAATTACAAATTATGATAATCGATTACAGGCTTATCCTGCAGCTGCCAAAACCCCTCTAGTAATCGATTACAGCCTATTGTAATCGATTACAGGGGCTTGTTCTATGGTAATCGATTACAGGGAGTGATAATCGATTACTAGACCCTAAAACATGGATTTTCAAGTGAAATAAGCATTAAAATTAACTATTTTGCACCCACAAAAGTACACATTCAGTATAAATAATCAAAATATACAATAATAGAAAAACAATCATCAAAAGCAATCAACAATCATCATAACTATCAAACACAATCATCAAAGACAATAAAAAATAATCATCAAAACTCAATAAAAAACAATCAAAACACAATTGTAAACAATCATTAAAAAAACAATCAAAAGTTAACAATCATCATAACTATCAAGCACAATCATAAAAAACAATCAATAGACAATCATAAACAATCATAAGAAAAATAATCAAAAATAGACAAACAAAATGGCTATTTATCTAAGTTATTTATGTCTAGGAGTCCTAATTCTCTTCTAATAGCAAATAAAGTTTCTTTGGGAGGGGTTTTGTAAAAATATCAGCTAATTGATTCTTTGTATCAACAAATTCTAGTACACAATCCCCTTTTTGAACATGATCTGTCAAGAAATGATGCCTAATTTCAATATGCTTGGTTCTCGAGTGCAGAATAGGATTTTTAGATAGATTGATTGCACTCGTGTTATCACATCGAATGGGAATATGATCAAGGATTTATCCATAGTCAGAAATTTGTTGTTTCATCCAAAGTATTTGTGCACAACAACTTATAGCAGAAATATATTCCGCCTCAGTAGTGGATAAAGCAACATTATTTTGTTTTTTACTATGACATGATACTAGAGCAGAGCCAATAAAATGACAAGTTCCACTAGTGCTCTTTTTATCAATTTTGCATCCGGCAAAATCAGAATCAGAGTATCCTATTAGATTATAAAAGGAATTCTTAGGATACCATAATCCTAGATTGATAGTGCCTAATAAGTATCTCATGATTCTTTTAACTGCACTAATGTGAGATTCTTTGGGATTTGCTTGAAATCTTGCACACATACAAACATTAAACATTATATCAGGTCTACTTGCAAATAAATAAAGAAGAGATCCAATCATACTTGCAAAGAGAATCATTAGTTGACCCAAAAATGATATCATCAACATATACTTGTACTAAGAGTATATCATTCAATTTTATTTTAATAAAAAAGGGTGGTATCAACCTTTCCTCTTGAAAAACCCTTTTCTAAAAGAAATTTACTCAGACATTCATACCAAGCCCTAGGGGCTTGTTTTAAACCATATAAAGCCTTTTTTAATTTAAAGACATGATTAGGCTTTTCTGAGTTTTCAAAGCCAGGAGGTTGATCCACATATACTTCTTCTTAGATGAAACCATTTAAAAAGGAACTTTTAACATCCATTTGATAGAGTTTAAAGTCCATTATGGATGCAAAAGCCAATAACATTCTAATGGCTTCTAATCTGGCTATTGGAGCATAGGTTTCCTCATAATCTATTCCTTCTTCTTGATTATATCCTTTGGACACCAGCCTAGCCTTATTTCTAATTACTATTCCATGTTCATCCAATTTGTTTCTAAATACCTATTTAGTTCTTATAATTGGATGATTATCGGGTTTGTCAACTAATTCCCAAACTTTATTTCTTTCAAACTGCTTTAACTCTTCTTGCATAACTATAATCCAATGTTCATCAATTATGGCTTTTTTAAAATTTCTAAGTTCAATTAAAGAAACAAAAGTCATATTATTGCAAACATCTTTGAGAGAGTGTCTAGTTTTTATCCCTTTAGATATGTCACCGATGATGTTATCAAGAGGATGATATCTTGAAGTTCACTCTCTTGGAAGATCTGTACTTGTTTTTGTTTCATCAATTTTGAAAGTCTTCGTCATTTTCCTTTCCTTTGCCTTTGTGCTCTTCACCATGAATATGCATACCTTCTAAAGAATCTGAAATATCATCAAGAGTTTCATTTCTTGGCCTAATTGGGTTAGTTTCATCAAAAGCAACATGGATAGATTTTTCAATGATCATAGTTCTTTTGTTATAAATTCTAAATGCTTTACTGTTCAAGGAATAGCCAAGGAATATACCATCATCAGATTTTGCATCAAATTTACCTAAGTTGTCTTTGTCGTTGTTTAGCACAAAACACTTACATCCAAACACATGAAGATGAGAAATGCTCGGTTTTCTTCTGTTATACAATTCATATGGAGTTTTCTTCAAGATTGGTCTAATTAAAGCTCTATTCATTATATAGCATGCAGTATTTACAGCTTTAGCCCAGAAATATTTAGGAAGGATTGTATCATTAAGCAAAGTTTTGACTATCTCTTCTAAAGATCTATTTTTCCTCTCAACTACTCCATTTTGTTGAGGGGTTCTAGGTGTAAAAAAATTGTGTTCAATACCATTTTCATCACAAAATGATTCAAAATCCTTATTTTCAAATTCTCCTCCATGATCACTCCTAATAAATGCAATTTTGAGATTTTTCTTATTTTGAATGATTTTAGCAAGTTTCTTGAAAGCATGAAAAACATCTTTTTTATGAGTGAGAAATAATGTCCATGTGAATATTGAGTAATCATCAACTATAAAAAGAGCATAGTAGTTTCATCCAAAACTCAGTTCTAGAGAGGCCAAAAACATCCATATGCAAAAGTTGTAAGGGTTGAGTTGTAGACACAATATTCTTTGATTTGAAGGAAACCCTTACTTGTTTTCCTTTTTGACAAGCATCACACAATCTATCTTTTTCAAATTTAAGTTTTGGTAAACCAATAACTAAATATTTAGAAATTAGTTTATTTAAATGTTCCATGTTTATATGGACAATTCTTCTATGCCATAACCAAGAATCATCATCTTTACTAAGAAAACATTGATCATGATTTAATGTTTTATCTAAATTTATCATGTATACATTATTTGATGTATAGCATATATGTTTTATATTTCTATCATGTTTGTTTTTAATAACACAATTATGAGAGTCAAATGATACTAGATAGCCTTTATCACATAATTGATTAACACTTAGTAGACTATGCTTAAGACTATCAACAAGTAGAATATTTTTAATGGAGGTAGATGAATTCGTACCTATTTTTCCGACTCCAAGGATTCTACCTTTATTGTTGTCGCCATAAGTCACATGTTCACTATTCTTGGGAGAAATATGAGTAAACTTTGTTGCATCTCCCGTCATGTGTTTAGAGCATCCGCTATCAATGTATCAACTTTTCTTCAAAGAATCCTATATAATCATGTTTATGACTTAGGTACCCAAACTTTCTGGGGTCCTTGAATGTCAGTTTTGATAAAAGATTCTTTTGGAACCCATATCATTTTAATATTATTACTATTTTTCCTAAAATAGCATGTAGATGCATTATGCCCTTTCTTTCCACAGTAAAAACATATTAAGAAAGGAGAACTATTCTTTTGAGTAGATGCAAAGAAATTTTTATATAATTTTTGTTGTTTATCAGGTCTATATCCTAATCCAGTCTTATCAAACACACATCTTTGCTTTCCTAGTATAATATCTAAATTATTTTTGCCAATAGTGAATTTGGCAAGAGAATTTTTCAGATCCTTGATTTCTTCTATAAACTTGATACAACAATTACATGAGTTAGATAGATGCTTCTTTACTATCTTGTATTACTTTTATGGTAGAAGATTGATTTGTGTCAATTAGTTTTAAAGTTTTGGCTTCAGTTCTAAGATTTTCTAATTCTTTATTTAATTTCAAAACTTCATTTTCTAAGTTTGAAATAGTTTTCTTAGAAAATGAAACTAATTTTGCAAGTTTGACTGATTCTTTATGTAAATTAGTGAATGCATCTTGAAGTTTATCAAAGGAAATAGATAAGTTATTGTTAGTAGATGTTACCTCTTCTTCGCTTTCATAATTTTTTGTCATAAGACTTACATTCACGACTTCATTTTTTGAGTCTCTGGATGAATTCATATTGTTATCTTCCCAAGTGATGTAAGCTTTCTTTGCTTTCTTATCATTGAAGGTTTTCCTCTCAGATTTTTCCATTATTTTCTTGAAACTAGGGCATTCAACTCTCAGATGTACTGGTTGATTGCATTCATAACACTTTAGAATAGAAGATGAATCTTTTCCTATTTTCTTTGGTTTGAAGTTTGATCTTCTTTGATTTCCTTTGTTTCTTAGGAATTTATTGAATCTCTTTATGAAGAAACTGAAATCATCATGTTCTTTCTATTTCATTCAAGTCTTCTTTATCAATTTCTTCTTGAATTGAAGATGAAGCTTTAACTGCGATTCCTTTCTTTTTCCTGTCATTTTCTTCATGATGATTTAGTCTCATGAGTTTCATTTTGTGTTCCTGAAGCTTTCCAAAAAGAGTTGCAAGAGACATGTTAGTAAGATCTCTTGATTCTGCAATTGTCGTTACCTTTGGTTGTCATTTCCTGCTTAAATATCTCAAAACTTTGTTAATAAGATCTTCAATTTCCTAATGATGCAAGATGATTTACTATATGTGTGAATCTCTTTTGCATATCCTATATAGTTTCATTTTGATTCATTCTAAACAATTCATATTCATGGGTTATGGTATTTATTCTAGATCTTTTTACATCAGTTGTTCCTTCATGGGTTACTTGTAAGGTGTCCCACATTTCTTTTGCATTCTTGCAGTTTAATACTCTAAAATATTCATCCATGCCTAATGCAGATGTAATTATATTTTTGGCCTTTAAGTTATATTGTACCATTTCCCTTTCTTCTTCATCCCATTGTTCCCTGGGTTTTTCTATAGTTACATTTCCTGGTACCATAGTAGGGATGTAAGGACTGATTTCAATGACTTCCTAGATGTTTAAATCTATAGCCTCTATGAAGATTTGTATACGGGTTTTCCAGTAATGATAACCCACACCATTGAATATAGGAGGCCTATTAATAGAGCTTCCTTTGGGAAATAGAAAGTTTGATGAGACTATAACTATTCTTGAAGTTTCTAAACCTTATACAAGAATTAAACTCTGATACCATTTGTTAAACAAGTGGTCTCAATAACTTAAGAGGGTGGGGGGGGGGGGGGTGTGAATTAAGTTTCAAAATTTCCCCCTAATAAATTTTAATTCTCTCTTTAAAAGATATATGCAGACTTAATATGCAGAAAAAGAAGCAATGAACAATTTATTCGATGCTCTTTAAATGTGCAAAATAAAATTAAACTGCAATAATGTAAATGAGATAAGAGAAGAGAGAATTGCAAACTCAATTTATACTGGTTCGGCCACTTCTTGTGCCTATGTCCAGTCCTCAAACAATCCACTAGAGATTTCCACTATCCTTATAAATTCCTTTGCAACTTCTGAACCACCTAGGGATACCTTTCCTTTGTGTTAAGAAAAACTTACAAATCAAGATACTCACTGCCTCTTGATTGCAACAACAATTTGCCTTTGAAGTACAAAAGTTATTTTCCTCCCTTTAAGAAAACAATAATACAACTTGAAGAACTTAGAAGAATCCTTAATTAATTTGCAAGTGTTTGGTCAAAGGTTTTCTTTTGAGAGAATAAGACAATGAAGTTCTGAAAAACTTTGAAGATTTTTGAACACAAGTTACATATTTATAGGCCTTTGGTGGCTTTTCAAACACACCTGAAAGGATGTGACTTTTTAGAGTTATTTTTAAAATTTCCTCACTAGTAATCGATTACAGATCTTTGGTAATCGATTACACAGTTAATTATTGAGGAGTCATGTCTTTTTAGTTTGAATTTTAAAAAATTATGTTACTGGTAATCGATTACCACCTGATTACACAAAGGTGGTAATCGATACAGCCTTTAAAATTCAACTTCAAACTTTGAAACAACTTTGTAAAATCAATTTTTACTTCTGGTAATCGATTACCAGAGAGAAATATACTATTTTCAAAGGTGTAAAAACACTTAAAACTTTTTATAAGAGATTTTGAAAATTTAAGCTTTTAAGGCCAAACCTTTTCAATCTTTTAAGAGATTCTTTTAACAAATAATGGACTATGGTGAATTTTTTCTTTTGATCTCTTGATCTTGACTTGTTGAGCTTGTAGTAAACTTTGAATTGTTTCATTCTTTAGCATCATCAAAACTTTTATACAACATATGTTTAAATTATTCTGCCTTCACATGCAACAATCTTTAGATCAAACATAATTTGATATAATTAGTAGATAATTAACTTTAATTTATCTCTTAAACATATGATCACAAGTTAGATTTTTAATCCATATTATAAAAAATCAATTAAATAAATCCGATTACTTTAAGAGACTTCTCAATAATCACACTGAAGAGATATGCAGGTTGATTATATGATTTTTTTTTTTTAAATAATCTTTAGAAAAGTATGAATAGTTACCTTTCTGTGGGTAATAAACTTTCCCTTTCTTAAATGTGTTGGGCCCCCTTCAACTGTATTCTATGATCTGTGATTCGTATCCGTAACGTTACACAGACTGGTTGACAAAGAACAACTCAGACCTTACAGTATCTCAGCTAGCTATAAAGTTGGTGTACCACAATAAAGCATAACTTTACGAACAATTCACATAGACACATAAATGTGGGCTACTAAGTTGTCTGATCAGACCCGATAAACACCCCAGTGTGATTCAACTTTCTTCCATCGTTGTTCTTTATTATTTCAGGTAGAACAGTTCTAGTGGGGCCACATGAAGACAGTACGTGGAAAGATGATAATGTAAATTAGTATTTTTGTGTATTTTAAATTTAATAACTTTTAATCAAAATACCCGCCCATTTAAAAATTATTTAGAAAAATATTTAAAAATGTAAGATACATATATAATTAATAATTCATTCAAATTTAATTAATTTATAAATATTGATAAAAAGATAAAATATATCAAATTATAAAATTATGCACAATTAATTTTAAGATGTTTAAAATTAAAAGTTAAAAAATTAAGAATAACAGGTATAATTATTAACAAGTAAATAATTAAGAGATAAAATTATTCTATAATATATATATATATATATATATATATATATATATATATATATATATATTTCAATCTGATATAAAAAATTAATAGATCATGATGTTTTAATGTTTGCTTGCAGGATTTATAATGATTATTTTATTAAAAATATTAAGAATATTTCATACTAATTAATATAGGATGTTTACATGCATGTCTTCAATATTAAGTCATTCAAAAAGTTATAATATAACAACCATCAATTACATAGATCAACTAGTGTAAGGTTGTTTCAACTTAGTTATAAATTTTTAATTCAAATCTTAAGTATGCAGTTATATTAAACACTTAAAAAAATTATTATCCACAATGATTCTATTCCATTTGAATAAAATTATCTTCACTAAAAAAATACATGTAAAAATTATAGTATAGTGTGTTAAATTGTCTCGAGTAACTTACTACGTGGAGTGTGAGAAGAATAGTCCATACATTACTCGTAATCTTTTCAGCATCTGTGAGAATTGACCATCAATTATTCAACTGGGCCAATGTATGATTGAGATATAATTTGGTTCATGTGTACGTCGACACTCTGTACCACAAGTTGATTGATATAATTGATTGCATTGTATGTATGCACTGCAAATACACTAATTAAATAGCACACACCAGCTAACCACCTACACACAAGTATTTAATTTTCGAGTGATATTGTAAACAATGAACTGATGTCTTTTCTAAATATATTATTAAACCAAAGTTTTCAGCCTAACCTTGGCCCCTTTTTTCTCTTGTTATATCGAGATCATGGGAGTTCATAAATCTAGATTTCTAACTACTATATTCCTTCTTTTTATACTAGTAATACTGCTCCATCTTTCAAGTTGCAGGCACATTTCCTGGGGGCTTAAGGAAGAGATTATGGAACAAAGAACAAGAAGCAGGTTCCCCTTTTCTTCATTCCCACATAGTTATAATTCTGCTGAAATCAAAGACAACAAGGTCAGTGGATTTCATACTGTTTCACATACAGCTACTCCAGGTGGACCAAACCCACTTCATAACTGAATGAAAGAAAAATAGGCATCATCATCATTATCATGAAGTCTCTAGTGAAAGCAGATCTGGTATAATTAACCACAAAGGGTAGCAATTTCTTAGAAGCAAGACATAGTTTGATTTCATTTTCCTTAATTACCTTTGCAGAATCCAAAATGGTGCTTTAGTTAGTTTGCATCATAAAGCTATGCCAGGCCATTTCCTTTGATATATATGTATAATAGAAAAAGCATATGTTTTACAATTTACATATATCACTTAAAAGTTGCTTGCACTTAATTATGAGGATCATCGGGCATAGTATATATATGGTGAAGGAAATTATAATGTACTTGCCCATAGTCTATGTTGATTATCTCACTATAGCAATAACGTTCTTTCCAATTAAAATGTTCATTTTTCATCTGTATCTTGCCAAATCCTTACTGCAGAAGATCCAAACCAGTAGAACTGGGTGTTTAATTAGTTATGCATCAGTAAGCTTTAGAGGCGCATAGCTTGAAAGCTCCGTGAAGTAGTTTTCGCGTCTTTTTGAATAGTTGATGCGAAATTAAAGATAAATGCATGTAACTGGATTGCAACCAAACACGTATGAAGCTGAATTAGTAAATAAGATTAATGTCCATGTATTTGTAGTGGAAACAATTGTATACCGTCAACTAATTATAAATGATTTATAAAATAATTATGGATAAAGTTAATAAATTAATTATATATGACAATTTGAAATTTGCGCTAACAAAGTAAAAAAATAATTATTTACTATATATATATATATATATATATATAATGTTATACACTATTTACTCTTTATATAGTTTGCCTTATTTTTTTTTTTTTTTGCCTTTTCTGCTTGAAACTATGCAGGCTAAAATCTCGTCAGAATCCGTCTAGTGGTGAAAAGTTGTGACAACTTGTACAACGTCCTAGATTTAAATCTTGAGTAGCTGTGTAAAAAATAACATGCAAGCTAAAAAAAACACTTGGGAGGGCTGTTCCAAATCAGTTTAACCCAAAAGTTTAGCATCATAAGTTAAAAAAAAATTCTGTAAAAAAAAAAGAAGTTAAAGACAAAATGTGCATATTCTACTCATGACTTCTATTGTACCTACCCGTTAACCTTGTCTTTACAAACGCCCTTCATATATTCACACAAAAAATCAGTTGTTTCCTTTGAAAAGAAAGATTTTTATAATTGTAAACAAACATAAATTAGATTCTACTTTTCTTAAAATATCTAAAAAAAATATCTCTAAATTACTTCATATATCAAAATCACTTTATTTTTTTTATCTTAAACAAATTTATCCTATGCGAAGAGATGATATATGATGAATAATATACAAGATAAAGATAATATCGGGAAGGATCTAAATAACAGAAGATAATATCCTCAGAAAAGATAATCTAATTTTTATATTGATTTCTAATTCTAATTTGAAAACATATGAGAGATCGTTGATAGTTGCAGAAAACGCACTCAAAAGTGGCACACCGACACCATACAATTCACAGCGTAAATCCCTAGAGTGAGAAGTGACAGTTGAGCGGATCAATGACAAACAAGGTAGTATTTCAGATGCTCATTTTTCTTTCTTGTAGAAAAATAATCTGTCGGAAAAACTAACAACAGCAATAATAATTTTGTTTGTTACAGAGTAAGTTTGTGTAGATTTTTAGGTCCAGCAATATGTAAGAGGAAAAGAAATAAAGGGGAAGTTGGTGGACAACGATATGGACAGGATTAGTGAGTAAATGTGAGTTGCCTGATAGTGTTCTTCTCCACATAATGAATTTTGTGGAAACAAGTCTGCTATTCAAATTTATGTCTTTATCTTAAAGATGGAAGGACCTTTGCAAATACCTCACAAGTCTCATAATCATTTCCCCAAATGGAAGTTTAGGAGATATAAGATAGACTTCATTATAAAGGGCGAAGGGAGGGAGAAATGAATCACGGGTTCAAATTTCTTGCTAACAAAAACTAACAAATTTAACATTTGCTTATAAAAAAATTAAAAAAATTCCCCAAACGAAACGACATATAGGAAATTTGTGTCATGGGTTATATTTAATTGAGATGACTCATATTCACTACTTAATCTTGCTACAGCGAGTTTGATTGATGGTAAAGCCCTTGGTAGGGTTATGCAATATGCGCTGTTGCACAGTGTCAGGCGGTTGAAAACGATCATATGTATAAGTTCAAGTTATAGACCCAATATTGTGTCACTCCCTTTAATCTTTTGCTGCCAGTCTTTGACATCTCTTAAGCTTTCCAATGGTTGGTGGAATCCCTGCGTGATACTACTTCCAAAATCTCTGCACTTGCCTTCATTAAAAAGCTTGCATCTCGGACGTGTCACATTTACTACAAGTGAAAATGACTGCCGAATCCTTTTCAAATTGGCGCGTGTTAAATACTTTGGTCCTTGTTTGTTGTTCCTTGCATAATGATGCACAAGTCCTCTACATATCTAATCCTTGTAAAATATACAAGTAGATCTAAACATGCAAATCAATTCAAATGACATATTTAGATCAAACAACGGAAATTAAATATTACGAGCGTACCTCCAACCATTGCAAATCGAACGCTAA
This sequence comes from Glycine max, assembly GCF_000004515.6. NCBI lineage: Eukaryota > Viridiplantae > Streptophyta > Magnoliopsida > Fabales > Fabaceae > Glycine > Glycine max. Next base: position 35,727,341 of record NC_038245.2, read on the forward strand.
GCGGTGCATACATGAACCTAAAGACAGTTTTGTTCTTCCAGACCCTTACTCGCTCTGAATAGATGATGTATTTTTTTCTGAATAGAGAAGTCAGTTTGGTGATACAAAACTGAGAACACCCCATCCTATTTATAGAGTTTGTCCATCACAGAGCTCAACTTGTTATCAGAACGTGAGATAAAAGATGGATACGTGATTTGTTACTGAAGGTGGTTGCAAATATATTGCAAAGATATCGGTTGAATATGGATGGAAAATGGACCAGATTCAGAAATAACAAAATTTTCCAAAATAATGTAATGGGAATTAAAAATTGGAATGTGGGCTTCCAACATTCTCCCTTGGTCCATTTAACTCAACATCAACCGTAACAAGAAACATAATATGAGTCATGACGATAGGTCCTTTGATGATGAGTAGTATCTTCCATGTACCACAATATATCAAGTCTCTCAACACTAGCTCTCAACTTAATGAATAAACCATATGTTTATTCTATATCTAAATCGAATGATTTTTCTTGAAATAAATAAATATGTGCACAAAATTATATGAAAAAATATCTAACTAAATAAGAGTTTCATTGAAAATAACAAATGTACGTACAATGAAATCACATCATGGAACCAAGTCCCATTCATACTACATGATCCTTAAAATTCTTTGGTGGCATGCCTTTAGTTAAAGGATTAGCAATCATCAACTCAATGTTGACGTGTTCAATGACCACTTTCTTTTCTTTAACACGTTCTCTTATGGCTAAGTACTTGACGTCGATATGCTTACTTCGACTTCCATTTTTGTTGTTTTTAGCCATAAACACCGCAACAAAGTTGTCACAATACAACTTTAATGGCCTAGAAATAGAGTCCACAACTCTAAGGCCAGACATGAAACTCTTCAACCATACACCATGCGAGGTAGCCTCAAAATAAGAAACAAACTCATCCTCCATAATGGAAGTAGCAGTTAAGGTTTGATTGACACTTCTCCAAGATACAGCTCCATCGGCTAACATAAAAATATAACCAGATGTTGATCTTCGTGAATCAACGCAACCAGCAAAGTCTGAGTCGGAGTAGCCAATCACTTCCAGACAATCAGTTTGTCTATACATGAGCATGTAATCCTTTGTTCCTTGAAGATATCTCATCACTTTCTTTGCAGCTTTCCAGTGGTCAATACCTGGATTACTTTGATATCTTCCCAAGACTCCAACAACGAACACAATATCATGTCTAGTGCAAACCTGAGCATACATAAGGCTTCCAACTGCTGAAGCATATGGAATATTTTTCATGTGTTCCCGCTCAAAATCATTTTTGGGGCATTGACTCAAAGCAAGTTTGTCACCCTTCACAATGGGAGCTACACTTGGTGAACAATCTTTCATATTAAATCGTTCTAAAACTTTGTTGATATAGGTTTCTTGAGACAAGCCTAAAATGCCTCGAGATCTTTCTCTATGGATCTTTATGCCTATGACATAAGATGCCTCTCCCATATCCTTCATATCAAAGTTCTTTGAGAGAAATTGTTTCACCTCATATAGCATACCCTTATTATTAGTCGCAAGAAGAATATCATCTACGTATAATACAAGGAAACAAATCTTACTCCCACTGACCTTCTGGTATATACAGTGATCCATGACATTCTCTTCAAAGCTAAATAAAGAAATGACCTCATGAAATTTTAAATACCACTGGCGGGAGGCTTGTTTCAATCCATAGATGGACTTATTAAGCTTGCAGACTAAGTGCTCACCAACACTAGATAAGAATCCCTCAGGTTGTTTCATGTAAACCTCTTCTTCTAGATCACCATTCAGTAATGTTGCTTTCACATCCATTTGATGCAGCTCAAGATCAAAATGAGCTACTAATGCCAAAATTACTCGAAGAGAGTCTTTCTTAGATACAGGGGAAAAGGTCTCTCTGTAATCGATTCCTTCTCTTTGAGTGTATCCTTTAGTAACAAGTCTTGCCTTATGTGTCTCAATGTTGCCTTCTGAGTCTTTCTTTGTTTTGAAGACCCATCTACATCTGATGGATTTTACACCAACAGACAACTTAACGAGATCCCAAACTTGGTTAGATGCCATATAATACATCTCATCCCTGATAGCATTATACCACAAATTTGATTCCTTAGAACTCATGGCTTGTGAAAACGTCTCAGGATAATTTTCGGCTCCAATGTTGTAGTCTGATTCTTGTAGGTACACTACATAATCACTAGGAATTGCTGTCTTTTTTACTCTAGTAGATCTTCTTAATGTTGTTTGGTCATCTTGCTGAGGAACTTGTTCAACTGGTTCTTCACTAGTTTGTTCAATATCATCATGTTGTTCTTCACAAACAACTTGATCTACATGATCACTTTCAATAGCTTGTGGAACTTCAATCACTAGTTGTCTAAAACCCATTTTAACTTGAGGGGTGGGAATGACTACCAACCTATTACTTGTCCCAGAAGGTTCAGCTTCATAGTGATCCCTTTCAGAAGAAATGTTCTGAAATTGATCACTCCCACTGATCAAGTCATTTTCAAGAAACTTTGCATTCCTTGATTCCACATTCCTAGTGTTATGGGATGGACAATAGAACCTATACCCTTTAGACCTTTCAGCATATCCAATGAAATACCCAATAATAGTCTTAGGGTCTAGTTTTTTCTCTTGTGGATTATAAATTCTTACTTCAGACGGGCATCCCCAAACGCGTATATGTCGCAAACTTGGTTTCCAACCCTTGAATAACTCAAATGGTGTCTTTGAGACAGCCTTGGTTGGAACTCGGTTTAATTTATATGCAGCCGTCTTAAGAGCATCAATCCACAAAAATTAAGGAAGCTTTACATTACTCCTCATGCTTCTCACCATGTCTAATAAGGTTCGATTTCTTTGTTTTGCCATACCATTCTGATCTGGAGAACCAGACATAGTGTATTGGGCAACAATCCCATGTTCTTGTAGAAATTTCGCAAATGAACCTGGTGCTTGTCCATCCTCTGTGTATCTACCATTGTACTCCCTACCTCTATCTGATCTCACGATCTTAATTTGTTTTCCACATTGTTTCTCAACTTCAACCTTAAAACTTTAAAGGCATCTAAAGCTTCATTCTTAGAATGAAGTAAGTAGAGATACATATATCGTGAATAATCATCTATAAAGGTTATGAAGTATTTCAGACTATTTGCATCCATGTCTGGACAACATATGTCTGTATGTATGATTTCTAATAAATTAGAACTCCTCTTTGCACCCTTTTTAGACTTGTTAGTTTGCTTACCCTTAATGCAATCTACACAAGTCTCAAAATCAGCGAAATCCAAAGTACTAAGTACTCCTTCATTTACTAATCGCTTGATTCTCTCAATAGAGATATGTCCTAATCTCTGGTGTCACAATATAGAGGTTCTTCATTCACAATACATCGTTTTAACCCAACAGAAACGTGCATAGAAGTAGCGTCGCTTTTCAATTCAATCGAATAAAGACCATCAACCAATTAACCACAACCAATAATTTCATATTTATTTAGTAAATTAAAACCAAAGTCTGTAAAAATTAAAATAAAATTCCAAAGGTGCAAGTTTAGAAACAGAAATTAAGTTTTTACAAAAACTAGGAACATTAAAAACTTTCTCCAAATGCAATTTAAAGCCACTACTTAAAACTAAGACGCACGTTCCAATGGCCTCTACATGCGAGCTCATCCTACTTCTTGAGTAGATGCACTGCTCACTTCCCACTGGCTTCCTTAGGCTTTCCATACCCTGCAAGGTATTAGAAACATGGATTGTAGAACCAGAGTCAATCCACCATGCATTATGATTCACATTAATCATATCAGATTCATAACAAACGAAAGTAAATGATGTACCTTTCTTCTCAAACCAACTTTTAAATTTGGGGCAGTCCTTCTTCATGTGTCCTTTCTTTTTACAGAAGAAACACTGACTCCTTTTTAATTGTTGGTTGAGTTGGAATCCTTCCTTTATTGGTGCCTATAGACTTCTTCCTATCCTTTCCAGAAGTGGAAGTAGTCAAATTTACCTTCTCACCCTCTTCCATTATCAATCTCTCTTCTTCTTGAACACACATGGTCATCAATTCATTAATAGACCATTTATCCTTATGTGTGTTGTAGGAGATTTTGAAGGGTGTATATTGTTGAGGTAGGGTGCACAAAATGAAATGTACCAGGAAGGATTCAGACATGGTAACTTCGAGGGTTTTCAACTGAGCTACTATTTCCCTTAAGCGCATGATATGTTCACGCACACCTCTCATTCCAGTAAGCTTAACGGAAGAGAATTGCATAATGAGTGTGCTAGCAAGCGACTTCTCAAAGGTCGTAAACTGTTCATCAATGGCTTTCAATAAATCTCTGACCTTATCATGTTGGTCAACTGAACCCCGGATACTAGCGGATATGTTGGTTTTTATGAACATAACGGAGAAACGATTAGATCTCTCCCACTTTTCATAAAGGTCAACAACATCAGGTTCGCTAGTTTCAGTAATAGCCGATGGCTCATCCTTCCTTATAGCATAGTCAATATCCATCCAGCCCATATGAAGGAGAACTCTTTCCTTCCAAACCTTATAATTATCACCTTTCAAAATGGGAAGGTCACAAGAAATATTCATAGATTGTGAAACTGCAAACAAACACACATGCTCATTAAGAAAATTTGAGATTAAACAAATGCCATGTTTTGCCAATGCAAATCATGTCTCAATATATGAATCTAGTGACATAAAACTTGCCTGTGGGCTAAAGTCCTACTCAATTAGATTCATCATGCAACTTTATGATAAAACTATTAAATCATGTTCTTTTCCTTAATTCCTGTGGGTAAATTAAGAAATATAATCTAATATTTTATCCTAATTAATCATACAAACACAACAAAATTCTTGTGGGTAGATTTCATCATGATTAATTACAATTAATATTTCTAATGTGATTATAAATTTAGCATATAATTTTACTCAATCAAAGACGCTGTGGCTACTCTCTAATTTAATCAAATTATATTAATCACTTAACATTCAAAAATAATCTTTGCATAAACATACTTAATAATGCAAATGTGCTCAATATTAAATCATAAAAATTACATGTATACCAATTCAAAATAAGATTGTATGTATATCCATTCAACATGTAATAAACTTTAAAGGATCAATTCTAATGCATACCAGTATTTAACATAATATTGCATGTTCAACATAACTTAGAGACACACAATTTTAAATAGTTTTTGCATAAATGATTTATCCTTTAGAAGTTATAAAGATACATGAACTGCACCTAATAAACAAATAAATCACTATAGCTTAGTGGCAAAGGGAGTTATTTCATGCTGCAAGCCAAGGGTTCAAGACCAGCCTAAGGCGTTTTCATTTCATTTATGCGTTCCTTTTAGTACGTGGGCTTCCAACAATCCTATCTTTTCTAGAGGATATTCCAAATCTTAGTTCTTTCGCTATCCATGGTTGTTTTAGCTATCAATTCTCCACCACATGCAATCTTTCTCCTCTTGAAGAAGTAAATGTTTTCCTCTATCGGAGGGAAGTTTCTTCTCTCATACAATGGCTGCAATTTCTCGTCAATGTAAAGATACTGGAATTCCATTTTCACACCATTCAAATAATTCTATATGTAAGTTATTTCAATATGTTTTTGCCTTTTATTTTTCCTAATGCTTATAACATGTCTGCATTCATAGGTCAATTTTTTTGTTAGTGCTCATTCTTGTATTAATTTCAAAATATTCATGTCTCTAATTCAATCTAATTATGTAGGGTCTCTTATATTCCAGTTTAATAGGAAATCAACCTCCATGCTTTGTTAGATTGGAGTTATTCAAAGTGAACCATCCCTTTGAAGTTATATCTGACGAGGAAGTAAACAGAGTAATGGAGTATCCATGCCTAACAATTAGGTAGATAACAAGTAATGGAGTCTCCAATGGCCAGAGTTGATATATAATAAGAAGTGCTTAAATGATATCCATGCCTAACTCATTAGGTAGATAACAGGCGTATCCAACTTTTGTCTATTTTATGCTTACCTTTCTCCTTGTCCTAAATACTCTTTTTTTTTCCCAGCAAATTATAGGTTCCTATTATTGTAAATGCCTTGTTTATAGCGTTTGCAATATTTTTTTTTATTTGTCTTTCACCTATAATTTGTTGATGTCCTGTATATTTGTTTTTGTTTGAGGCAAACTTAAGACTCCCTTATGTTATGTTGGAAGCTACTTTTGCTCAGTTTGCTTTATGTTATTTCACTACCGCAAAAGTCACTTTTATTAGTCATCAATATGTCCTTTATTGGCCATACAAATAGATCCTAAATCTTTTACCAGCTAGGCTCGGGTTGGTAAAGGTATTAGTGGCATTTACACTGAAAGTTGGTAAATGCTGCTTTAAGGGCCACTGAAACTAAAACTTTTTGCTGCAATTGCTCTGGCCATAAGGGGCCATTGAAGATAATTTGGCAATTGCTCTTTTCCACTTATTTGTCAACCTTCAAGTACTGCCAGTATAAGATACTAAGATACAGAGTCAAAACATGTCAATTCAAACTTTCATAGACGGATCCTTGTAAACATGAAACTCAAAAGAAGACATGGCATATATTGAAACAAGGTAAAATCTTGCACATCTACATAGTGCATTGAACTCAATGCTTCAAGATTATCCTAATCTTAGACTATAAAAAATGGGAAAAAAACAGGGTTCAATTCCTTATCATGATAGAACAAATAACTGTAAATCTAATGTGATTGAAAAACTATCAAGTTCTGGAGAAAATTAATTATTGTCTTTATTCAGAAAAGAATTGATACATTATAGGGGTATATATACATAGAGGTGTCTCCCCCTCATTCTCAAAGATCTAACAAACTTTTCTAACAACTTGTAACAAAAAAAATTGAAAGTTATAACAACTAGTAACAGAAAAAATTCAAAGTTAAAAATACACGTGTGTATTGATACTCCCCCTCAAGTTGGAAGATATATATCTAAAGGACCCAACTTGGATATGAGGGACTGAAACAGTGGTCTGGGCAATGCTTTTATCATAGGATTAGCTAACTAGTCTTGAGACTTAACTTGGACAAGGTTGATTAAGCCAGTTTGGACATGTTCCTTGATAAAATGACAGTCTATATCAATGTGTTTCGAACGTTCATTGCATGTGGGATTGCTTGCAAGTTGTATAGAAGATTTACTATCGTAGAAAACAACACTTGACTATAAAGACATATCAAAAGATCGCAGCAGTTGCTTAAGCCACAAAAGCTCAGAAGTCAATGTTGCTAAGGATCTGTATTCTGCCTCTACAGATGAACGAGCCATCATGGGCTGTTTCTTGGACTTACGTGCAATGAGTGATGAACCGAGAAACACACAAAAATCGGTGGTGGATCAACGGGTGACTTGGCAACTGCCCCAGTCGGCGTCCACATATGCAGAAACCCGCATGGATGATGATGAGGGAAATAGAATGCCTTGTCCAAGTGAGGACTTCAGGTACTGCAACAAGTGATAAATTGCATGTAGATGAGGAGTTCTTGGCTTGGACATGAACTGGCTCAGGTGATTAACGATAAAGGAGTTGTCTGGGTGCGAGATTGTGAGGTACATTAACCTCCTAATTAGCCTACAATATTGAGAGGCATGTTCCAATGGAACACTATCAGTCTCATTTAACTGTAAATTAGGATCCATATGGACAGATTGAGGCTTTGATGCTGCAAAGCTAGTGTCAGTCAAGAGTTGCAAAGAATATTTACGTTGGCAAAGATGGATTTCACGAGGAGACTTGGCAATTTCTAAGCCTAGAAAATACTTGAGATCACCAATCACTTTGATTTTGAAGGGTTTGGCAAGCATTTGTTGTGTTTCTGCAATCAACTTCTGATCTGGCCCAACGATGATAATGTCGTCAATGTACACCAGCAATGTGACTAGAGTTGCTCCACTCCCTCTAGTGAACAAAAAATGATTTGTAGGGCATTGCTGAAATCCTTGATCAAGGATGATGATGGAGAACTCGTGAAGCCATTGTCTTGAAGCTTGGAGCAAACCATATAAAGATTTTGAGTTTACAAACCATGATATTATTCTTGACAGGATAACCAAGAGGCATGTCCATGTATATTTCCTCAATCAAATCACCATTGAGAAATGCGTTATTTATATCAAGTTGCAACATGTTCCAATTTCTGTGAGCTGCAATGGAAAGAAGCACTCTCACTATCGTAAGCTTGGCCACAGATGAGAAAGTGTCCAGAAAATCGATCCCTACTTGTTGTGTGTACCCTTTCGCAACAAGATGGGCCTTGTACCTATCAAGGGAGCCATTTGCTCTATACTTGACTTTATAAATCCATCTGCAACTGATGGTTCTCTTACCCGGTGGTAGAGGTTGAACAACCAAACTGTTGTGCATTTCAAGGGCATGAATTTCCTCATTCATGGCTTGATGCCATTCGGGAAATCAAATTGCTTGATGATAGAACTAAGGCTCATAAATTTCTGAGACTTTAGACACATAGTCTCTGTAAGTTGGAGAAAGATTGTCATACGTGAGGTGATTCTGGATGGGGTAAGTGACATTAAAGACATAGTCACGAAGATGAGTAGGTGTCTAGTGACTCTGGTTGACCTTCTCACGTGTGCATTGGGTTGAACATCAGGTTGGGCAAGGTCTGGTTCTATCTCAAGTTGTGGTTCAGGTTCAGGTGGTGGTTAAGGAGTGGGGTTTCGATCAGGCAGCATGTCAGGCAAAGGTCTGGGTACAACAAAGTTTGGAAACGGATCAGATGTTGTATATGTGCTTGTGGCAAAAGGAAAGCTATTTTCTTGGAAAGTCACATCTCTAGATATAAGGAATTTATGATTGTATAAATCATAGAGCTTGCATCCTTTATAACCAAATGGATACCCAAGGAACACACATTTAGTGGCCCGAGGAGTGAATTTATGTCTTTGAGCAGGGACAGTGGCTGCATAGCACAAGCACCCAAACACTTTCATCAAATCATAGGCTGGTACTTTACCATATAGCAACTCATATGGTGATTGGTTCTGCAGATTTGAGCTTGGTGTTTTGTTGATGATGTAAGCTTTCATGGATACACACTCTCCCCAAAAATAAATTAGTAATTGAGCTTGAAACATTAAAGCATGTGCTACATTCAATAGGTTCTGATGGCGCCTTTCTACTATCGAATTTTGTTGGGGTCTGTGTGGGCAAGAAAACTGGTGAACTACTCTTGCATTCTGCAAAAACTTAGTCAAAGATAATTCTTTAGCATTATCAGACCGCATAGCCTTAATGTTTTTGGAAAATTGTGTCTGAACAAGCTTGAAGAAAGCTTGTAATAGATGTGGTGCCTCAAACTTATTTCTCATCAAATGAACCCAATTGTACTGTGAATTATCATCCATGGTGGTTAAGAAATATTTCTTGCCATCATGAGTGTCATGAGGAAATGGTCCCCGAATGTCACAGTGAATCAAGTCAAAAGGCAACTCAGAAAAATTATTATGAGAATCAAAAGACAAACCTTTAAATTTTGACAAAGGACAAATTGAGCAATAATTAGATGAAAAATCTTTTGGAAGATGAAATGAAATTTTATTGCTCAGAATTTTTAGAACATTGTCTGATAAATGTCCCATTCGGGCATGCCAAACATTGACATCTACAACATTATTACATTGACTCAAAACAACAGTGTGCATGGAACTACACGCATATTCATTGTGTGGTTGGAAGTGGTATAGACCTTGATGGAGGTTACCCTTGCCAATCACTCCGTTCTGTTTCTTGTCCTGAAGCAAGAAACAATTACCCAAAAAAAATACGCATGAGTTAGTGTTTGAGCACATAAAAGAACTAACGAAAATTATATTGACATGGAATTGAGGAATGTACAAAACATTGGACAGTTCGATCGAATGAGTGAGAGTGACTGAACCAATTGCTTTTACATTTATTTTGTAATTATTTGGAAGTGTGACAATTCTATTTGAAAATAGAGTATATTGATCAAACAATTTAAGATCATGACATATATGAGATGTAGCTCCTGAATCTATAATCCAAGAACTAGAGTTAATGCTAGAAGACTGACCAAGAGTTGAAAAGATCATACCAAGATTTGACTGATCCGACTGTGATGTCTCTGAAATCATTGCCCGAGCCATCTGACTCTCTATGAGATTCAGCAGTTGTTGGCATTGGGCGATGTTGAAAGAGTTTGAAGACTCTCCTTGATTATCACTGACAAGATTAATTGGGCTCTTATGCTTCTTGTGACCTTGAGAATATCCAATAATCTTGAAGCAGGTATCCTTGGTGTGTCCAAGGAGACCGCAATGTGTGCAAAGTGGACGACCTTTGTCCTTTTTGTTGCCAGATTTCAAATTTTGAGAGCCTTGAACAACACATGCCAATTGCGAATCCAAGGAAGTTTGCACATTACCTACCTCCCGCAGCTTTTCTTCTTGAATCACTAGAGGGAAAGCATGTTGAATGGAGGGAAATGGATCCATGGTGAGAATCTGGCCACGAATCTGATTGTAACTTTCATTGAGGCCTAGTAGAAATGTTTGGACATACTCAAAATGAAAGTGATCTAAGACTGGTTGAACACCACCACAGTGACAATGATGTACAGGCTTGTACTCACTGAGTTCTTCCCAGATTGATTTCATTTTTGTGTAATACTGCAAAACGGAGAGAACCTTGCAAGCAATTTGACAAATCATGTTTCAGTTGAAGGATGCGAAGTCCATTGTTTTGCTGGAAGCAATCCTCAAGATCCTTCTATATTGTTGCTGCATTTGAGGAATAGGTGACACTCAGCAACAACTTCTTTTGAAATGGAATTCATAAGCCATGATGCAACAATGTTGTTGTTACGGAGCCACGCACAATGCAAAGGATCTTTAGGATCAGGTGGAGGAATTGTTCCATCAACAAACCCGAGTTTGTTTCTTCCACCAAGAGCCATGAGAATTGCTCGTTTCCATGAGTTCCAATTCTCCAATGTGAGAGGCTGAGATACGAGAATCAGATCCGAACTATCAGTATTATTGATGAGGTAAGGATCATAAAGATCATCAATGGCAGAAAGCTCGAATGGTTGAAGAACTTCGGAGAAGAAGAGAGGAAGATGGTTGCGGAATTTACACTTCTGATACCATATCAAGTTCTGGAGATAATTATTGTCTTTATTCAGAAAAGAATTGATACATTATAGGGATATATACACAGAGGTGTTTTTTCCTCATTCTCAAATATCTAACAAACTTTTCTAACAACTTGTAACAGAAAAAACTGAAAGTTAAAAATACACGTGTGTGTTAATAAAAACTAATATGATTCTAAGTCTAATACCAAGTGTAACAATTGTCACTATAAAAAACATAGTTTGAAAAAATTGCTTGAACTATTGATCAAGACAAAGTATTTCATAGCTAACTTCACTGTTTGAAGGGGAATCGCTTAGCTACCCATCTATATCATTTAATTTTCTTGAACTATTTTTGCTTCCCAGTTTTCATTCACATTGTCCATCTGTATTTCCATAATAATAAAGCAATATCGTTGCAACAATAATTAAATGTACAACCTTTTAATTAATATTTAGTAATAATAGTATTTTATATTAACCAGCTTACTGCAACATATATGGAAAATCTGTTTTCACAGTCACAGTAGGATTTGGTTGTAATTTTGTTATCTTATTTGCATTGCCACAAGAAGGAACTGCTGATCAAAAAAGGAAAAAGAAGAAACATACATGTTTGTACACCAAGGAAAAATATAAATTAGAGTAAAAATATTAGTTCAAGCAACAAAAAATTGCCAATATATCCGTTTGTCATCACCCATACATATAATTTTATGCTCCGTCTTATCCAAGTTGCCTCCACCTTTTCCCCAACCACTAGAATGATTTGGATCAAAAGAAATTTCATTCTTCTGTTAGGATGGGCCTAGGAAGGTCCAAATATGTTCTTAAATCTAAATGGCAAAAATATTATATTGGATGGTCTTAATATTTATTGTATTTTTTTCTCCATCGAAGCACCCCAACTTTGGGGTTTTTCTTGTGGCTTATTCATGTAAAATAGCTAATTGCTCAGTGCTTCAAGCTGAAATTTTGACTATTTTACATGGTCTTCGAATTATAAAGAATAGAAGAATTTTGGATGAAGTAATTGTTGAATCAGATTTTCTGCTGGCATTGGAGCTTGTGAATGAAGGGTGCACCATCAACCATTCCTTTTACTCTATTATAAGCTATGAAGCATGAAGTTTGACACGGACACTAGACACAACATGGATATAGACACGAATATTACGAAGCAACTAATGTTAAAACCTAGGATATGAGGACACTGCATACACATATAAACATAGAGACTCTAAGAAATGAAATATGAGTAACATATAACGAAATATTTAAATTGATGGTTTATTCATCTTTTTAAACCAGCCATCTATGTTTTTTCAAGTGTATAAGTTGTGTAAAAGTGATAACTTAAGTATTCAAGTCAACAAAAATAAATTTTAAATTAAATACCTAATAAGAAGTATAGGAAGAGTGTTAGTCGATGTCACAAAAGTGTCCGACACGAATTGTAAGTGATAATATTGGTTTATCTAATGAAGGTAATGTGGTAACTTGTAGCCATATTTTTGAGAAGCCAATAATGTGATTAGTACAAGGCTAGTCCTGGGAATTCTTGGGCCAGGGCAAAATATTGATAACTGCTAAATAATTATATTTTGATAATAGAAAATATGGCAAAATTGTCTTTAAAAATAATTATTTAGCAGTTATTTGCGCTTAAATATTAAAGAATTGATTTTTTGTTGAATTTTGGCTCTGGATATCAAAATTGGAGGTGTAACAAGCAAAAAGGAGAGAAAAATTGAAGAAAAGAAGAAAATCTGAAGCAGGCCCAGCCCAATATGCGCGCTCAGTCCACGTCACGCGCTAAGCGGGCCAGGAAGCACAAGCGCTAAGCGAGACGTTAAGCTCTAGAGTTGTCACGTGCACTGAGCGTGCAACAAGCACTCAGCGCGCATAATTGAAATAGAACGCGCTAAGCGAGAAGAGCCCGCTAAGCCTGTGATCCAACAGAAGCACACACTAAGCCCGCAACAGGCGCTAAGCACGCGATCTGTACGCGCTAAGCACGGGGTGTCGTGCTAAGCGCGCCTACGAAGGCCCAAAGCCCACCTCAGCATCTATAAATAGAGAACCAGTCCAAGGGAGAATACACACCACGACAGAACCCCCTCTCCCAGGGGTTTCATTTACTCTCTTTCTTTCACCCCCTTCTCATTGTAAAGCCCTCAATGGCCATGAGTGGCTAAACTCTTAGTTAGGGCCTGGAAGGCCTAGAAGCCACTGCGATGTATGATGTACTCTTCACTATTTATCAATGCAATACCAAGTTTTTCTTTCCTATTTTCTTTTCTGTTTTTATCTTGCATACTCATCTTTATATTCTGTTAGGGGTTAGATGCTCGGGAGAGGGTAACTTCTAAATAAGATTTAAAGAAGATATGCATGCATTAGTTTTAGGGGTTAGACACTCGGGAGAGGATAACTTCTAATAGAACAAGAAGGAAAGATATCATAATAAAATCATTGCTAGACATAGAGTGATTGCATTATGTCCATGTGTCAAAGCAAACGTCTAGAATTATAACTTCATGCATCTTATCTATTGAGTCTTTGCAAAGGCATTTGGGAGATAGATAGGTAGGTAAAAGAGGCTTGCCATCGTGAGGCATCAGGGGCAAGTAAATGAATAGATGTGGGTATGATAGAATCACCTGAATTGGTAAAGAAAAATCATAAACTCATACATCCTAGGCAGGCTAGGCAAGTCAGTTCCCAACGTTATCTTATCTTGAATTTATCTTTTTTATCTAAATTTTTTATCTTTCACTTTTCTAATCTTCTATCTTTTTCTTTATCTTTTAATTTTATCTTTTCCTTTATCTTCTAATTTTATCTTTAAATCCTTTATCTTTTCTTTACCTTATCTTCTATCTTTTTCTATTTTTTATTTTAAATTTATCATCTCTTGCTTGTAAATTGGGTTTGCATTAGTCTAAGTACAAACAAAGTCCCTGTGGATTCGACACTCGGACTTCCGAGTACTTTACTACTTGTGACAATTTGGTGCACTTGCTAACGAGTTAACAAATATTAAAAAGATCCTCTTATATTTAGGTATTTAAAAATAAACACATAGTTTCATAAAAAAAAATATTTTATTTCACTAAACAAATGACATGATTTTAAAACTTTTGAAAAAGATATATCACATTTTTCATTTAATTTACTCTTATGTTATAATATGGTACTCATTTTAGAAAAAATTCCATACACATAAATCTATATATAAAGTAGGCATGACAAAGTCAAAGTGAGAGGCAAGTTTCTCTCCTTTGATCTCCATCTCTGCAAAAGGTCGGAAACATTTGGTTTAAAATAGACGATATTATATTTTTGAAACTCATTCATGCACCTGTCGAGTTTTATTAACTTTGGATAAAATCGAATGGAACCTGTCTCATTTTTTAAATTCCAATTTATTTATATAATTTTAAAATATTAATCATATTTATGATTTAATTAGTTTTTATATTTAGTCCCACAAAATTTTTTTTTGCTCCATCATTAAAGCTTACATATATTTTGCTCTTCATTAACATACTAATTTTAATTTTAGTGTGTTTTGTCCTGTTAAAAAAATAAATACTTATTATTATAGATCAATTACATGTTGATATATAGAGCTTAATATTCATTCAATATGAATTTATGACTGCAATATGTTTGAAAAACTAACTAAAAGACTGATATTTTTTAATCACATGTCACATTTTAATTGGAATAAAAAAGAGACAAAAATAAAACTAACAACTTCAATTTATTTATGAAAATAATATAGATTAATATAAGTGTTTTTATTATAAGACTATAATTTTTTTTAAAAATTTATTGGACCCCTTTTAGTCGTGGACTTAGTACCATCAAACCTAAAGACGACGCTGAGGGTCTAACCCTGGACTAATGATAGTAGGCGAAAATTTTAAACCCCATTTCATTAATTTAGTCAAAATTTTATTTAATATTTATGTTTTCATTAATAAACCTTGGAAGTGATTATCTACTTTTTTTAAAAAAAATTCATTATTATTTTTACTTGGATTGTGACAATATGGAAGAAAAATATAAAAAAATAGAAAAAAAATAATTTATGAAAAAAGGTTCATAGGTGGTACTTATTGATTAAGATTTATCTATTACAATTATTCATGAATATTCATGTTACAACATTTTCTTGAACATTCTTGTAACAAGTTATCTCTTCTTCTGACACACTTGTAAGCAAGAATTCACCACATGTGCCACAAGATCATGAACATCTGACAAATAAAGTTAATTATAAGAAACATGTAAAAAAACATTATTAACTCAATTATAAATAATAATTATAAATATCAATATTGATGTCAATGAACTTTATTATGCCACATTCAGTCAGGCAATTGCCGGCAATAGCAGAAAATATTTGAGGACATCTTTTTATTGCAATTATTTAGATATACAAAATGTGTTGAAGCAATTTCTATTAAAGGTGCGCATATCAATTCACATTTATGAGTACAACTAACATCAATAGACTTGCTTTTTGACTCAAATTGTACAAAAGATTGTAATTATCAGCTAGTACGAAACGCAACATAACCATGATCTTAATAAACACTCCTATATTGTTCATCTTTTTCTTTGCCTTAACTCTTCTCTAAACTTTACAAACTATTTCAGGATTTTGTAGAGGTTTAACTTCACTATAAATTTCTTAGGTTTGAAGAAAATAAACATTATTTTATAGGTACAAAATTATATATGCACTTAAAATATCTTTAACTTCACTATAAAATTGAGCATCAGGTTCCTTGAAGATTCTGCATCATGTGAATTCAACTTGTTTTTTTTTAAAAAAAATAAAATATAATGTTTTAACAATATTATTAACGTTATTTTTATCATATTTAATAAATATAATAAATACTGCATCAATAACATGCTATACTCCTTTCGTTCTAAAATAATTGTGGTCCTAGATTATTTTACATAGACCAAGAAAAAATAATAAATATATGAAACCGAGTATTAGGTTTACAAAATTAACTATATGTCATCGTTAATTCATTTATATATTTTTTTGTCCACCATTTATATTATAAGCGATATGAGTTAAAATAGAGGTAGTTAATGTTACATTTAAAAGCAAAGATGACAGCTATTTTGAGAATTTTTTTTTCCTCTTACGCAACAATTATAATGGGACAAAGGAAATGCATATGTTAAAAGATATATTACATATATCAAATACATACGTTAAATACACATATAAATAAATAATACAATAAATCATATATTACATTAATTAAATATATTTTAGAGATATTTAATTTTTTAGTCAATGTAACATTAGTGCGGAATATCATCGACTTTGTCAATAATCTCTGTTGAGAAATCCTTTTTATCATCTTTAATAAATCTCTTATTTCAACCATTTTATTCATTCATAATGCTCAAAACGAGACTTTTCATATGTATCCAATGAATTTGATATTTATTCATTGTACCTTTCAAAGGCAACAGAAAAATTAAATGTGTATTGTTTGTTAATTGTAAAAGTGCAAGTATCATTATATCGTCCTTTCAAACACAATTCTGAACAAGAATTGATGAAAAATGAATTATGAGATATGTCTATGGACACAAAGATCATATTAATGTAAAATGATTTAATTAGTCATTTGGTTCCTATAAATACTGCATCAATATATATTAAATATATCAAATACATCAATAATATTATATACATAAAATAAAACATAAATTATACATATGAAACACATATATTAACTACATACAGTAAATACATATATTAAATGCATACATTAAATTTAAATCATATACTACATTGACTAAATATAATTCAGAATTTTTTTTGTAACTATAACATTTGTGCGAAGTATTTTTTATTTTTTCAATGATTAATCTTCATCGAGAAAATTGTCTTGCCCTTTAGTAAGTTTATTCTTTCAACCATTTTTTTCATTCATGGCACTAGAACCCAAGTGTTTTCTTATGTAACCAATAATTTTGATATTTGTTCATGACACCAATGAAAGGGAAACAAAAAAATGAAATGTGGTATTGTTTGTTAAATGTAAATTATAAATATCATTATATCATCCTTTTCAAACACCATCCTAAAAAACAATTGATGAAAAATAAATTAAGGAGGCATGTCTAATAGACACAAAGATCATATTGATTTAAAATGATTTAATTACTTATTTGGTTCCTATAGATACAAAAAATTGTCTCCTTTTAGTTCCTATACTTACCAATTTTAATCCTTTTAGTCCTCCAGGTAGAGACTAAGGGCACACTTATTTCACAGATTTGATTATATTTATGGGAATAATATTCATGAGAATGATATTAGTGGAATCTTATTCCCATCAAAGATGTTTGGTACATATATCTAATTTCTGGGAATATTTTAATAATTTATTTTATTTGAAAAATAAAAATATTATTTAAATAAATAACTTTGGTTGAATAAGAGGAAAGTGAGAAATTATTTTAAACATTCCTAGGAAAATGTTAGATTCCCACCCCTCTACAAGGAATAGGAAGATGGAGAAACATGTACAATTTGGACTTTCGAGAATGAGTTGTGTCTCAAAATATTTTTTATTACCTCCTAACAACCATGTTGAAATACAATACATCACACTAGAAGGGGAATAGTGTGTTAGTCAAAATATAAAACCTTTTCAAAAGAAAAGTGGATATAATAAACAAGTTGATAAGAATCCTCGTCCAATGACTAAGAGTGGACTATGGTTCAGTGACGTATAAAACTTATTTTTAGTGAAAAACTTTGTGTGCAAAATGTGTCAATAATGGGCTTTGAAATACTTTGATAAGATAAAGAAGAGCAATAAAAAATACTTTATTTTATATTGGTTCACTTAACCTGAATTACGTCCAGTTCTCCTTTACCAACCAGTAAAGGGATCCACTAATCAAACTTGATTACAACAAGTATTCCTTTTTGCCACTTCTGGTTTACAAGTATTCTCAAGGCCACTAAATCTTACATGAATAGCTTCTCCCACAACTAAGGTTCTAGAGTCGTAAAATTTGTATGCCTTGATGTTCCATTGTCACACTTAGAATCAAACTTTCCCAAGTTTTCTTTAGTGTTAAGAATGAAACATTAACATCCAAAAGGATGAAAGTATGAAATATTGGGTTTTCGTCCTTTCCATAGTTCATAAGGAGTTCTTTTTAGAATGAGTCTTATATAAATTTGTTCTATAAATAATAGTCAGTATTCGCTGCTTCAGCCCAAAAGTGTTTAGGCGTAAAGTTATCATTGAGCATGGTCTTGGTCATTTCTTGCAATGAGAACATTTTGTTGATGTGTTCTTGTAGTAGAGAAGTGATGAAGAATTTCATTCTCTTCATAGAATAAGTGAAAGCTCTCATTGTTAAACTCTCCACCATGATCAGTTCTGATTGAAGTAATGCATACTCCCTTTTTATTTTGAACCCTTTTACAGAATATAAAGAAGACCTCAAAGGACTAATTTTGGTGAGCAAGGAACATAGCTCATGTCCATCTTGAGTAGTCATCCACTACTACAAGACCATATCTCTTTCCACTCACAAAGGTTGTTCTAGTTGGACCAAACAAATCAATATGTACTGTTCAAGTGGTCTTGAGGTGGAAATGGAGTTTTTGCTTGAAAAAGAGGTTTTAATTTGTTTCCTTTTCTGACATGCTTCACAAAGTAAATCATCTTTGTATGACATTCTTGGTAAACCTCTCACAAGGTCATGTCTTTGAAATTTTGAGATTAACCTCAAGCTTGCATGTCTAAGTTTCTTGTGTCAAACCCAATGATTTCCTTTGATGGATAATAGACATGTTACATTTTGATTTGATAGTTCACTAAGATTAATCTTATAAAGATTACCTTTTCTATTACCAGTGAAAAGTTGTGTTCCATTTTTGTGTTGGACAACACAACCTTCTTTGCTAAAGAAAACATCAAGTCCACTGTCACATAATTGACTTATCCTAAGCATATTATGTTTAAGCCGTTTAACAAACAGTACATTAAAAATGGGAGGATAAGGATCAATACTTATCTTTCCTACTCCTACTATCTTCCCCTTCTGATTTCCTCCGAAACTGATTGTTCCACCATGCATGAGAGTTGGGCATTGGAACATACACTTTTCTTTTATCATGTGACATGAGCAGCCAATGTCAAAGTACCATGGTTGGTGTGTCCTTATTATGGTTGAATATAGGAATTATTTTCTCTTTAGGTATCCAAATATTCTTGGGTCCTTTCTTGTTAATTCTGAAAGCATTGGATGATCTTGTCTTTCGTAGATGTCTACACTTGGATGTCATGTGTCCAACTTTTCCACAAAAATAACATAATATGGTTTCTTCATCATGAACATACTTCTTTCCTTTATATCCACTTCCAGATTTGTCAGTTGGGCATTTGTTGTATCTTAGCATTATGTTAAGTTTCTTAGGGCTTCTAACAAATTTGGATAGAGTTTGTCTCGAAAATTTAATCTCTTAATGAAGTGTAATAACATCTTGAGGTTGCTTTTGGAAACTATTCAAGTTTATCATTTGAGAATTTCAGGCTTTTCTTATATCCTTCACATTCAACCTATAAGTTATGTTTACTTGCCTCCAAGTTTTCATAATTCTTATGAACTTGTGAACATTTTTTCAATAGATTACACATTTCCTCATTTAGGCAATCATTAAGTTTATTGAGTGTGATATACTCATTTTGTAAGCCTTCTAGTTGATTTTTCAACTTCTGAAGGTCTTCCAATAAATTAAATTTTTCTTTACAAATTTTCTCATTTTCAAGGTGAAGCTTTGTTGTCTTTAACTTTAAACTTTCAAAGTCATCACATGATTGAGTGGAAATTTTTGAAGAATTATCTATCTTTTCTTCATGTGTTTCCTTGAAGTTGTTTGTGATCTTTTGAAAGACTTTTGAACTCCTTTCTCAAATTTTGATAAGCTTTAGACAAAATGGATGAGTTGGAGAAAATTTCATGATATGTTAATTGAAGAGTTTCAAGGTTATTTATATTTACCTCGTTATCTAATTTGGAGTCTGATTCTTCCTCTTTTGTTTCTTCATCGAATGATGTGTCATTCAATTCTTCCTATGTGTTCATCAATACTTTCTTGTCCCTTGGTTTGGAGTACCTTTTCTTGTGAACTGATATATCAAGATCTGGACATTCTGACTTGAAGTATCATAGTTTCTTTTACTCATAGCATATGATGAAGCTTTTATCCTTGTCTTTTCTTTCTTTTTATGTGGTTTCTTGGATCCATTCCAGTTTGATCCACTCCTTTTCTTCCATATGTTCCTTATCTTCCTTGAGATGAAGGCTAACTGATCATCTTCATCAGAGCTTTCATCATTGGACGCATCATCATAAGGTGTGTTAGTGTTGACAACTTTGGATGAGCTTCTGGAGGTAGGTCTGAATAAGGATTCTTTGCTTGTTGAAAATAATTTGTTTTTTGTGTTGTTATAGCCAAGGATTTCCCCTTTTTTGTGCTGTTTTGACACTAAGTCACTCTTGAATTTCAAAAACAAAGTTTAATATAGAATAAGAGATTCTTTATGACAATCAATGGGTGAATTTACAATGAAGTTCTAATCTGTCACTAGTACTTTGTGTATTACAAAGAATGGACTCTCTTAAGCTCAGTGTATTTCTCAACTAATGCTTTTCTTTTCTCTCGTTTCTTGATTCATGACTCTTGTTTTTTTGCACTTGTCTGTCGTCTTTCTTCAAACCTTGATGTTGTATTTATAGGTAGAGAGAAACTCGTAATTGTGGAGAGTATCTTCAAAATTGAATAATATGACAGTTGTGTAGATTGGTCTATTTTCCTTAAATAAGTAGATTTTGTGCATTTTTGTCTCATAAGATCAGGACTTTCCATATCTGTCATTCATAGCTCAAATATGGATTCACAAATATGTTCTTTTTAAAAAAATATAGATTCACAAATATGTTCTTTTTAGTCCTATAAAAGGAAATAAAATATAGATTCACAAATATGTTCTTTTTAAAAAAAAATATCATATAAATTGGAATAAATTAATAATTCAAATGAAATGTTTATTCCAATTGTTGTTTGGATGAATTGGACAAGTACTTCTTGCTTCCAGTCGATGAGGTATCCATTACTGGATAAGTCTTACCTGGTATTGCTTCCAGTCATCAAACCTGTTTGTGTTACATGTAACATAATGGTTAACACAAATTTTTATATTTTTGTTTTCATCAAAACCTGATCATCCAGTGATAGATCGTTCAGTGTGTAACAATGAATACATATTACCATTTCTACATCCCTGGAAATTCAATAAGATTCCGTGAAATAAGTGCCCCCTAAAAGAAATAAAAGTAATATGTATATCAATATAGGAAATAAAAAGATAGGTGCTAAAGTGTAGAAACTAAGTGGACGATTTTGTAACTATAAGAATAAACGAGTATTTAAATCATTTAAAATATAAACCTATACTTCCAATTAGATGGAAGAATAATCAGTTTCTTGATTATTTCATATCCATGCACACCTTCTGACTTCAACAGGTTAGTTTCTATTTCTTTGTTTTCTCCTTTGACTTGTTAAAATTTAGGGAATCCTATATCGTTTGACTCAATTCTTAGGGTGCAAATAAATTTTTGTTGGAAAATTTTACTTAATATCAATTGGCTTTATGATAAAATCTAATATGATATTAGAACCTATAGCCTATTCTAGTAGGCTAGCCTATTCTAACATGCATATGTGGATTGAGTGGGATCAATAAAAAGATCAAATTTATGATCTACTTTTCTTTCTAGTCATGAACTCAAAAAAGATGTTTGAGGGTAATTAACATGAAATATTAATCATGTTTATCCTTGTGTCATTAGTTCTTCTTCTTTTTTTGAAGAAGATTATCTCCTTTCGTTCATAATTGAAATTAGTATATCCAAACAATCTATACGCTCTTGCAAGGATATGAGCAACTTGATTAACATATCCAAACAAAATGAAACACATTGTTTTAATTTTGTTTGAGCAGCTCCTTACACAAGTGAATAATGGACCCAGGTTCTATGAAACAAATTGTGATTGGCTAAGCAGTCAACAATATGCTAGGAATCCACCTCAAGACGATGTGGGATATAGCTTCTACTTCGGATATTGTTTGTGAACCATATCCCAAAGATGTTTGAGCCAAAATAAATTCCGCTTAAGAAGAATATGATATCTCTCTTTTTAATTTGATCTAGAACAAGATGAATTCGTTGCACTAAATCAATTTATAGATTAAAATTGATTTTTTGGATTTGAACTTGATCATGGACATCAAGTTATGAGGAAATGGCTTATTCAATAATACAATAGCGCTAAGCAATGATTTTAGGGGTCATTTTGTAATGTACTTTCAAGGTGACTTTTCATCTTAAAAAGTTAAGGAAATTTTATAAAATGAATTTATGTAAGCATTAAAACATGAACATGTAATACCCCTAAAAATATTTTAGGAAATTGAAAATAATAAACTTAAATATTATGTTATAGAAACTCAAGTTAATTCTTAAAAATTTAACCTATTTCATATTTCTAATCATTATCAATAGCATATATTAGAATATTAACATATAGATTCAAATAAAGTTGCAATGGATTTTTTTGTTATACGTTTTTTCTTTTGTACAATGCAGTAATGATTTTAATTCAATAATAAATTATATTAGAATAAGCTAAAATAAAAATGAATTTTGAAAAAGGAGAAAAAGTAGCTTGATATATTTGTATATTTAGATAAAATTTAATTAATGACTTCAACATAATATTATCCTTAATATATATAGAGAGGTTAATTAATTATTTTTCATTATTCTTAAAATTTCTTATAATTAAAATTGCAACAAAGTTAAAAACTTTAGATAATCGTTATTTTTACATTTTTTGTAATATTTTTTTTCTTCATCACATATCATACATACTTTGTAATATAAAAAATAAAATACTTAGAAGTGTGTACAACAATAAATAAAAAATAAAGATGAAAGTAAGAAAAAAAATCGACAAGTGATATAATAAGGTGTATACATATACATCTAATGAGAAAAATATTTTGACACATGATATAAATTAATATCATGCTAATATTATATAGGTTTAATAATCTATTTAGTCCTTATAGTTTCCAAACTTATCCATTTTAGTCCCTATAGTTAATAAGTGGTTTTTTTAGTATATGTAATTTACCTTTTAATTCCCAATAGGTTCCTACTATTAAAATTGTTTAACACCGTTAAATTATTGTTATCATCCGTCCTTCCCCGGAGCTCCCTCTCTTCCGGGAGGCCCTCGCCTTCCGTAATGGCGAGGACTGCAGCTCCTCTCCCTCCGCTACCATTAACGTAGCCATGACCCTCGACACCAACTACCTCTACGGTACCATGCTTCACCATAGCATATTATTTTTGCCAAGACCGCACCGAAGACTGGTGTGTTTTCGCACCGCACCTTGGCTCTTCATATCAACACCATAAAGATTGGCTATGTCATCAGCCACCACCAGGTCAGAGTCTAAATATATCATGTGTTTCACGTCTTCTGGTATGGTATCGGCCAGGTATATTCTGGCATAATTCAGGGGCTGGTCCAAGGTCTGTTGAATGGACTTGGATATCTTGTTGCGGACCTTATTGGAGTCAAACCGATAAATCTTCATCTTGAGGTAAGGGAAGGTGGACTTGATGCCGGAGAAGAGTTCAGGAGTGTCATCATGAGCGGAGAGGAAGTGGAAGGCCAGGTTCTTAGGGCATGTTGAATGGTGAAGCATGGAGAGCACCGCGGCCATGGTGCCGCAGAGGTAGTTGGTGTCAAGGGTCATGACTACGTTAATGGTGGCGGAGGGAGAGGAGCTGCAGTCCTCGCCGTTGCGGAAGGCGGGAGCCTCCCAGAAGAGAGGGAGCTCCAGGGAAGGACGGCTGACAATAATAATCTAACGGTATTAAACAATTTTAATGGTAGGAACCTATTGGAAATTAAAAGGTAAACTACACAGACTAAAAAAGTTACTTATTAACTATAGAGACTAAAATGGATAAGTTTAGAAACTATAGGAACTAAATGGGTAGTTAAACCTATTATATATAAGATAATTTGTTACAATGTATTCAACTTATAACACCTTATTCAAATATATATATAAAAATTTAAATTATTGTCTTTTTACTTTTTGTGCTAGGTGATTTATTGGCAGAAGTCCTCATGTGATAATACATTATATTCACTAATGTTACAATTTCAAGATTCCACAAAGTCATATTTGTCAAATAAAGTGAAATTGACATTGAAACATGTAGAATAAATGACTTGATCATTTTGTTTGAGATAGATAGGTATTTAAATGGAAACAAGTTATTAAAATATAGTTAATATATACGTCAACGTATAATAACAAAAATTGATGTACTACATTAAAATTAGCGTAATAAAATTATTATACAACAACAACAACAACAACAACGCCTTATCCCACTAGGTGGGGTCGGCTACATGGACCAACTTCCGCCATAATGTTCTATCAAGTACCATACTTCTATCCAAACCATTAATTTCGAGATCCTTTTTTATAACCTCTCTTATAGTCTTTTTGGGTCTTCCTCTGCCTCGAATTGTTTGTCTTCTCTCCATCTGGTCTACTCTCCTCACTACAGAGTCTACCGGTCTTCTCTCTACATGCCCAAACCACCTAAGTCTATTTTCCACCATCTTCTCTACAATAGGCGCTACTCCAACCCTCTCTCTAATAGCTTCGTTTCTAATTTTATCCTGTCGAGTCTTACCACACATCCACCGCAACATCCTCATCTCCGCTACACCTACTTTATTCTCATGTTGGCTCTTGACCGCCCAACATTTTGTTCCGTACAAAATCGCCGGTCTTACCGCAGTCCGATAAAACTTTCCCTTTAGCTTGATCGGTACCTTTGCATCACATAACACCCCCGATGCTTTTCTCCATTTCATCCATCCTGCTTGAATGCGATGATTCACATCCCCTTCAATTTCCCCATCATCCTGTATTACAGACCCAAGATATTTAAACCGTGTGACTTGAGGGATAATATGGTCTCCTATTTTCACCTCTGAGTTAGAAACCCTCCTTCTTTTGTTGAACTTACATTCCATATACTCCGATTTGCTTCTGCTTAGGCGAAAGCCATGTGTTTCTAGAGCTCGTCTCCAAGTTTCCAACCTCTCATTCAACTCCTCCCTCGACTCTCCAAGGAGGACTATGTCATCTGCAAAAAGCATGCATCTCGGCGCTATCTCTTGAATTTGTTCCGTGAGGACATCCAGAATTAAGGTAAAAAGGTAGGGGCTAAGGGTTGACCCTTGATGTAAACCAATTGTGATGGGAAAATCGTCTGACTCTCCACCCTGTGTCCTAACACTAGTCGATACCCTATCATACATATCTTGGATAGCTCGAATATATGCAACCCTAACCCCTTTCTTCTCTAGAGCTTTCCACAAAATCTCTCTAGGCACTCTATCATACGCTTTCTCCAAGTCAATAAAAATCAAGTGCAAGTCTTGTTGGGCCAGTCGATATTGCTCCATCACCCGCCGTAATAAGTAAATCGCTTCCATGGTCGACCTTCCCGGCATGAAACCAAATTGATTCTCAGTAACTTGAGTCTCCTTTCTTAATCTCCGTTCGATCACTCTTTCCCATAATTTCATGGTATGACTCATGAGCTTGATTCCCTTATAATTTGCACAATTTTGTATATCCCCCTTGTTCTTATAGATTGGCACTAACGTGCTTCTCCTCCATTCCTCCGGCATGCGTTTTGACCTCAAAATTTCGTTAAAGAGTTCGGTGAGCCACTCAAGACCTCTATCTCCAAGAGTTTTCCACACTTCAATAGGTATGTTGTCTGGCCCCACCGCCTTACCATTACTCATTCTTTTCAACGCTTCCTTTACTTCCTGTTTCTGAATCCGACGATAGTACTTATAGTTCCGGTCCTCTTCTCTTGTGTCTAGACTGCTAGAGTCATATCCATATCCATCATTAAATAAGTCGTGGAAATACACCTTCCACCTTTCCTTGATATCTTTTTCATGCACTAAGACTTTGCCTTTTTCATCCTTAACACACTTTACTTGATCCAAATCTCTAGTCTTCCTCTCTCTACCCTTAGCAAGCCTATATATAGATCTTTCTCCGTCCTTGGTTCCTAGAGCTTGGTATAGTCCGTCAAAAGCTTGGGCTCTTGCCTCACTCACCGCCTTTTTGGTTTCATTTCTAGCTATCTTATACTTATCCCAAGTTTCAGAATTTCTACACCTAGACCACTCCTTGAAACACTCCTTTTTTACTCTAACTTTGCTCTGAACATTTTCATTCCACCACCACGATTCTTTACCCCTAGGTCCAAAACCTCTAGATTCACCCAACGTCTCTTTAGCCACTTTAATAATCTCTTGGGACATCTTGTTCCACATATCATTTGCACTTCCTTGTGATTGTCCCCACCAACCCTCCCATATCTTTTGTTGGAAGATTCCTTGTTTCTCACCCTTCAAGTGCCACCATTTGATCCTTGGTGCTACCAGAGGACTTCTTCTCTTTGCCCTATCTCTAATTCTTACATCCATAACCAAAACTCTATGTTGGGTAGTCAAGCTCTCTCCCGGGATAACTTTACAGTTCAAGCAATACTTCCTATCAGACTTCCTGATAAGGAAGAAATCTATCTGAGAACATGTCCCTCCACTTTTGTAAGTGATAAGATGTTCCTCTCTTTTCTTAAACCATGTATTGGCTATAGAAAGATCCAAAGCCTCCGAAAACTCCAAGATGGATTTACCCTCCCCATTCATCTCCCCTAGGCCAAAACCCCCATGCACCCCCTCAAAACCTCTAGCCACGCTACCTACATGTCCATTGAGATCCCCTCCTAGGAAAACTTTCTCTCCTTGGGGTATATCCTGAAGTACCCCTTCTAGATCCTCCCAAAATTTTACCTTAAAGTGTTCTGCTAACCCAACCTGAGGTGCGTACCCACTAATAACATTAAAGGTGTCCTGTCCCACTACCAATTTTAAGACTATGATACGATCTCCTACTCTTCTTACATCCACGACATCCTTCTTCCACTCCTTGTCCACAATAATCCCTACCCCATTTCTTGATCTGATTTTTCCCGTATACCACAGCTTAAATCCCGAGTTGTCTAATTCTTTCGCTTTTTCACCTGTCCACTTAGTTTCTTGTAGGCACATAAAATTGATCTTCCTCCTCACCATAACATCCACTATTTCCATAGATTTTCCAGTAAGTGTGCCTATATTCCATGTACCAAAGCGAATCCTCCTATCATGAACTAGCTTCTTTACCCACACCCGTTCACGAAAATGTGGGAACCCTTGCTTACTTTTCACTACATCCGGGCGGCGATGCAGCGGCCCTTGCTCTTTTGACACTGTACTCGAGCCATACAGCGCGTTGCTTCCGGGCAACGACCTAGCATTCACATTATTACGTAATTGATCCATGTCATAGAGATTCGACAAAGTTTAACGTTGGCTGTCGAAAGCCTAACACAACCCTCTCCTTTTATCCGGGCTTGGGACCGGCTAAGAATAGCAAAGCTACCCTAGGCAGGATTATAAAAATTATTATAATATATTAAATTTTGATTTATTTATTACAATTATGCATAAATATTCATATAACAATTTTAAACATTCTTGTAACAAGTTATTTCTTCTTTTGACACTCTTGTAAGCAAGAATTCACTATATGTGCCGCAAGACCACGAGCATCTTTCAAGTAAAGTTAATTATAAAAAGCATGTAAAAAAACATAATTAACTTAATTATAAAAATCGAATAATTATAAATATCAATATTGACATCAATAAACTTTATTAAGCCACAATCCGTCAAGCAATTGTCGGCAATAGCAACAAACATTTGAGGACATCTTTTGTTGCGATTGTTTAGACATACAAAATAGGCTGGAACAATTTCTATTAAAGGTGCACATATCAATTCACATTTACTAGCACAACTAACATTAATAGACTCACTATTTGACTCAACTTGTATAAATGGAAGATTCAAATTATCAGCTTGTGCGAAACCCAATATAACCATGATCATAATAAACACTCCAGTAGTTTTCATCTTTTTCTATGCCTTAACTCTTCTCTAAGTCTTTAGAAACTATTTTAGGATTTTGTAGCAGTTAAATTTGTTAGGTTTCAAGAAAGATAAGCATCATTTTATAGGTACAAAATAATATATGCATTAAAATATCTTTTAACTTCTCTTCAAAATTGTGCATCAAGTTCCTTCAAGATTTTGCATCATGTGAATTGAATTTAACTTATTTTTTTAAATAAAATATAATTTGTTAAGAATGTTATTAAAGTTAATCTTTATATATATATATATATATATATATATATATATATATATATATATATATATATATATATATAAAAGTTAATTTCATGACAATTGATAATAATTAAAAATAATGATTTTTTAAATATGTGAGTAAATTTAAAGAATTCGTAATTAATATATATATATGTTTTTGGTACATTCGGAAATAATTCATAATACATTTAAAAAGGTTTTAAATTTAGATATTCATTAATTTTCTCTAATGAAAATTTTAATTAATATATGTATTCACAAATTAAATTCGTAAGTTATAATAAAAACATAATAGTCAAATCATCATTAGCAACTAAATCTTAAAATTAAACATCTATCGTTAATATTTCTCTAATCAAATTTGTAATAAATATATTTATTCAAAAATTAAATTCATAAGTTATAAAAAGAAAATCATAACAGTCAAATTATCTTTATGAAATAAATCTGAAAAATTAAAATAGCATTAAATGTTTAAAAAAATTAAAATTTTCCATTACGTTAAAAAATCCCTTATTGAAAATAAAAATTGTTTTAATAGTATTGGAAACTATATATTGAAAGGTATTGAGATATATATATCCGTATAATTGTTACATAAAATTTGTATATAAAGGTTACGTTACACACCCACTAGACACAGGGAGTGAAAAGGGTCTGGGTTGGTGAGAGGAGGTCAATTAGGGGATGGTTGTGGCGCGAAGAGGACGAACATCAGAGTAGTTAATAAAGTTGCTCAAAGAGGGAGAAGGATTCAAAGATAAACAATTGGATTTGGAGTGGGATGTGCAGAGATTGGAAACAAAAGTCTATGATTTTCTTCTTTTCTCACATTTTTTTGTACATTTAGTTATTTGTTTTTTTTCTTTCAATTTCACAGTAAGTAGTAACATGCTATATTATATTGCACCTTCAACTTTCGATTTCGATTTCTTAGCCAATCAACAACAAAATTATAGGTTTATCGTCCTTGTTGTTGGCTACCATGGCGAAAGGGTTTTTCTTCTTTCATCCTTTTTCTTTTTGTTTCTCCCTTTCTTTTTTAATTATAAAATTTCTAGTATCTAATTGGTTTGATTTTGTTTTTTTAGTGGTCAAATTAAATAATTGTGATGCTTAACTTTTTTTCTTATTTTTTTCTGTGTATATTTAGTTATTTGTTTCTTTTCTTTGATTTCACACCAAGTGATAACATGCTATTATATTACACCTTCAACTTTCGATTTTAATTTTGATTTTTTTTATCAAATGAAAGCAAAATTATAGGTTTATCACTACTACAAATCAAACTTTTTAAGTCGGTTCTGTAGGATATTTTATGATGGTTTTGAACCGTCGTAAAATATGCCAATATTTACAATGATGATTTTGGAATCGTCTTTATAGATTGGCTTTTTTAAGACGGTTATTCCAGTAATCATCTTAGAATGTGTCGTTTATTAAAGGCGGTTATTGGTTGTTAACCGTTGTAGTAGGCCAACTTTCTACAACGATTATTCCTAGAACCATCTTAGAAAGTGAGACATACTAAGACAGTTATTCTTAATAGGCCAACATGTTGTCCTGACTATTGGCCATTATGATGATGGGTTTTTCTTCTTCCTTCCTTTTTTTTTTCTCTCTTTCTTTTTTGTTAAAAATTTCTCATATCTAATTGGTGTGATTTTATTTTTGTAGTGATCAAATTGAATAATTGTGATGGTTTATAGAGAGTTCTCGATGGGACTTTGCATTATTAAAAGTAACATAACAATGATTTATTATTATTTTTTAGTTTAACATGATATCGAACATCTTCTATTATGATTTCTTTTCTTGTGGATATGAGATTTTCATATATGATGAGAAATTACTTTTGGGATATGATTATTGTTTTTCAGGATTTTCGTAATTGCAAAATAAAATTATATGCTTATTCATTTTTAACCGATATATTATTTAATATATTTAATTGACCTAAGTTTTCTCTAATCATGTGTCTTCATATATATATATATATATATATATATATATATATATATATATATATATATTCAAATAATTTTGTCATTTGTATAACATAAAAAAGTTAAATCATAATAATTCTAAAATAAAAATTAGGTAAATAGTAATTTCATACAATAATGTGTGGCATACATATATATTGTGTTAAAAAATTTACTCAAAATAGTTTAATATGTTAATTAATTTAATTTGTTATAATATATATTTAGTTGTCCTAATTTCACGTTAATTTTTTAGTAGAAAAATATATTTTATTAAAAGATAAATTTGAGCCAACGGTCGCCCATTCCCAAGCCACAAAACTAATTTTTCTTTAATCACGTGAAAAATGAAATACTAAATCTAGCAATTTTTAGTAGGTCCATAAAAATCCTACAAAAAAATGTCTATAAAAAATTACAAAATAGTATTGTAACAAAATAGTTTTTTTTTATTTTTGCTGGATTTGTGATAAAATATTATCATGTTAAGAATTATATTTATAATTTAAGTTCAATTTATTAGAATAACTTTTAAATTTTGAAATTTATAATTTCCAATCAGTAAAGATAAATTTTATGTCAAATAGACTCAATAATGGCTAAATCAACAATACAATAATGCTAATTAAGAAATAATTTTATGGATCATTTCGTAAGGTACTTTTAAGGTGACTTTTCATCTGAAAAAGTTAAGGAAATTTTATAAAATAAATTTGTGTAAGCAATTAAAACATGAACATGTAATATGCCTAAAAATCTTTTAGGAAATTGAAAACAGTAAACTTAAATATTATGTTATGGAAGCCTAAGTTAATTCTTAAGGGTTATCCTATTTCATATTTCTAATCATTATCAATAGTATATATTAGAATATATTTACATATTGATTTAGATAAAGCTCTAATGAATTTTTCTTTGTTATACCTTTTTTCTTTCGTACAATGCACTATATTTAGGAAAGTTTAACCACTGGCTTCAACATACTACTATCCTTACTTTCCTTAATTGAGAGAGAGACATAGATACGTTAAATGATTATTTTTTATTGTCCTTAAAATTTCTTGTAATTAAAATTGCAAAAAAGTTGAGAACTTGAGATAATTGATATCTTTACATTTTTTAAATATTTTTTATTTTTTTTTATCACATATCATACTTTGTAATATAAAAAATAAAATACTTAGAAGTGTAAACAATAAGTAAAATACAAAGATGAAAGTAAGAAAAAAAAAATCGACAAGTGATGTAATATGTCTATACATATACATGTAATGAGAAAAGAAATTGACAGATGATATTAATTAATATCATGTCAATATTATATATAAGATCATTTGTTACAATATAAATTATTGTCTTTTTACTTTTTGTGCTAGGTAATTTATTGGTAGAAGTCCTCAAATGATAATACATTAAATTCACTAATGTTACAATTTTAAGATTCCGCAAAGGCATATTTGTCAAATAAAGTGAGATTGACATTGAAATATGTTGAATAAATGACTTGTTCATTTTGTGTAGAGATAGAAAGGTATTTAGAAGTAAAAAAGTTATTAAATTATAATTAATAAATGACTTGTTTCAGCAAAGAAGAAGAAGCGATCATATAGTATGTATGTCATTATTTTAGTTAATTTTATTTAATATTTATGTTTTCATTAATAAATCTCATAAGCAATTATGAAATCTTGTTAAAAAATAATTCATTAAAATTTATATAATTTTTAATACTAAAAGATTTTTTTTACCATCAACAATGCAACTTACGAATGATGAAATGTTGCTGTTTTAAAACACATAAATTTCTTTAGTGTAAGATCTTAGTTGTAATATATGCGGGACAAAACCCAATTCAAATTTGAGGATTTAATTTATTGGATTTTTATATGTATTTTGTGACGTTTATTTGATATTTTAGTTAATTTTAGGTCTTATTTTGAATCAAATTAGTTTTAAATTCAGTTTTTACTATGACGTAGGTATAATTTTATGTTTTAGTTATTTTGAATGTATTTTTTTTTTTATAGTTTTTAATCAAAAATAGCTCATTCTGGCAAGAGCTCCAGAGACCTAAAATCAATAGAAAGTTTTGGAAGGATAAATTGTGAAAATTAAAGATAAAAGTTAGGAAAATCAAGAACAATATATTTTCCATGGATAAATCTATCGAAGAAGAAGATAATTACTTGAATTAATTAGAGATATTATTTATTTGTAATTTCTTTTGTGATTATCTCTTTAATTAAACATAGCTACAATTCTATAAATAGGAGGTTGAACATTGATTGTAACATGTAGAAGTCCTAGTTCTTAGAATTATATTTTAGACTTCCACCTACTAGATGCCTCCATCATTCCATTAGACACTCTAGGTTTCATTGTATTATTTTTATGAGTGAAATTCCTTCTAGCTAGGAGAGAAAAGGATGAACCTTGTTTTGCTTTAATTCTATAAATTCAATACTTCATCTTGAGTTATTTATTTGTTTTCATACTTAATGTTTTTTTTTATTTGATTGACTATCTTATAGATGAATTCAAGAATTGACTTGTATTTTGGAGAGCCTTGTTGGAATCTGAACATGAATCAAGTACTTAATTGGGATTATCTCTAGGGATAGAATGATCATGGTTAAGCCTTGCTAATTCTCAATCATTAATGTTGATTGCGGGCAAATAGTTTAAAATCTGTGACCATGCAGGAGTTAGGGTAGAATGCATCAGTGAATTGGAGGTGAGTAAGAGAGATTTGTCGAGAATTGTGAAGTTACAGTGGATTGAGCAAATTTGAAGTCAAAACCTAGACATTCATTCATCAAGATTGACGTCACCATCGAAGTCTAGTATTTCTATTTTTACTTAATTATTTTACTGCCATTTAATTTTTATTGGAATTTATTTTGTTATTGATTTCATGACAATAAAAAAAAATACAAAAACTAGTTCTTTGTTAAATAATTACATGAAATCTCTCCTTTATTCCTTTAGGAGACGATTTGGACGATAGTTTAATTACTACATCATGATTGTGTTATACTTGACCTATAAGTTGAATCTAATGTGAAAGAAAACCCTAACAACTGATAAATCAACGCATTAAAGTTTTCCATTCTTTGGGTATCATGTATAAAATAGGTTTATTATTAGCTTTGTTCCATAGAAATTCTATGAAGTTGTAGCAATAAAGAGTGAACAACTTAGGATTGGCCGCAAATTGTCAATTTATCAACAATTTGATCATCTGTCATGCACCAAGCTATCAATTGTTTTCCTTATCTCCACAATTATCAGTTGAGTCAAAAATTAATACTCTACTATATATTTATATATATCTGGGTATCTCAATCTTAACTAAGATAGCAAACAAAGCTAATGTGTCAGCTACTATAGTTAACAAAATTTGTTGAAACTTTAACTTTAAATCACCTAGAAAGATGCTATAAGCATTTTACCAACCTTATAGGGGGAAATAGACTCCATGATTGCACGAACTTGACCTTCAAAATATGATATGAGCATGACACTTTGGAAAGTCCATTCCAATAAATAGCTATTTATTTGTTAAACTATAATGAAACAAAATGCAATTTGTTAACAATTTGTCACTTAGGAAAAGTAGTCACATGTGTGCAAAAGTTAACATAGTTTCATAATATAGTTATAGTTGAAGTAATCAACCATACCTTAACATAGTATGTCTTGTTCCAAAAAAATCCAAAAAATTATGTTGTGTGCATAAATTATGAATTCAGAAAAGGAAAATAATTAACATTATAATAACACATAAATTGTTGTTAAGTATAAAAAATTAAATTTTTGCTGATCAAAGATTTTGGAAAACCTCCTGAAATATAACATTGGTGGTTGTTTTTATGTCATTTCCTTCTTATTCATGTATTGATATATTCAATCCTTTTTACTTTGTACTTGAGAAAGCTACATATAATTGTCCATGGCTAAAAACTGGTCGAGGAAAGCTTGAGACTTATTAATGGTCATAGCATAAGAAACGATAAGAGGAAACTGTCTCCTAATGAGGTCAAATGGTCATGGAGATTGGGAAAAGGATAAAGACAATCGAGGAATGTATATAAACTAGGTTCCCAATGTTCTTCCCAGGCATGATCTTGGCCTCAATGACATGATTTGCAAGCTATGTGACTATAAATCTAGTCCCATTGCAAAGGTCTTCTGAATGATCAAGATTCCTTAACAATATGATAGGAATGCCATAGTATTTTGACTTGGATCCAAACTACATATAAAGACATCACACAGCGATGATTACATTATACTGTGCAATAATACATTAGATCAAGTAATAAATATCTTTTTTTTTCTTTCCAAATCCTCAATCTCTTTGATGATTTCATTAATGAACAGCCTTGAAGCATACTTAGAGTTTTGAATACAAAGAGGACATATCCCTAATTATAGATTAATATAAAAGGTATCAAATCCAAGACAAAAAAAACACATGATACACTTTAATATAACAAATTGATTCTAGTAAATTCATGGTAACAAACATTTAGCTACTTTAATCTTGGCTAGCTGTAGTAAGACCACCAGTAGCCCTGTCTCCTTTTGATGCATATCCATGTAGGTTTTCAATTGGATTGCAAAGGCTCCCCACAAATTGCATGTGAGTGTATTACCCCTAGTTGCACAAAAAAATGGCAAGAATTTGATAAAATGGAGTAAACATTGTAAATGGTATGTTGACCTTCACTTACCTTTCATTCCTCAAAGTGAAAATAACTTTCTTTGGGTCACTCTCATGTTGCCATTGCTCTATGTCAATTTATGCAACAATAATATATGTTTATTTTACCTATTAGGATATCATCACAATCCTTTCCATTGTTAACGGCCTCAAATCAAGTGAAATGATAGACATTTTGGGGTATGTCTAGTATATCTTGTTCTTTGACAATAGTTGATTTAGGTTGATGTCCTAAATTCACCCGTGTACTTCTCTACTTCAAAGTTTTGCTCAATATAAGTTTGGCCCTATTTCAATTGGGCTAACCATTTTTTTAGTGTCTATATTCTTTACACAAGCAACTATTTTACCTCTACAACAGTAACCAAATAAAAAATATAGAAACCAAAATTAAAAAGATAATTGACATTACCTTTTTGTCAACAAAGTTCATTTCAAATATCTACTTTTGAGACCATAATCTGCTCCAAATATGTGTTATTCTCATAGCCAATTTCTAGGATTCTTTGGAATCATCGATCTCTTCATTGTTGTTCACTTTCCGTAACATCCTTCGATTTTCCACCAGATATCAAAACACCTGTATAAGTAGTATTGACAACAAAGATAGTATTGACAACAAAGAATCTAATAAGAGTGTTGATTATAACAAGGGATATGGATTACACTACTACAAAAGGCACACACAACAACGGTTGTATAAGACATTTAAAGATAGTTTTGAACCGTCATTGTAGCCAACATCGTCAAAAGTCAAGACTTTCGATAACAGTTCCAACAAAAACTATCTTAGAAAATGACAGCCTTCTAAGATGGTTTTTGCTTTGTGTAATTAATTTAAATAGGTAGATTAGATGAGCCTAATCAAAGACCATCCCTTCCTTCTGATTATTAATGGTATATATTAGTGAAAGTTAGTTAATTAGTTACTTCATTTTATACAAAAATAGATTTAGTTATTTGTTGTGCAAGCTTTAGGATCAAACTTTTTTTTCTCTCTTTTTCTCTCAATTGTTCTTCATTCTTCTTCCTTTTTTCACATTTGTTCTTCCTTTTTCTTGCACAAATTTTGTGGCTTTTCCACTGGTGATGATCATGGAAGGCTAAATACTCAATCAATCCAAGTAAGGCTAAATTGGAGTTATGGTTTAGTATTTATAATATGTGTGAATATTCATCTTTTCTTCAATCCTATTTTCGGTTTTCATGATTATGAATATGCTTGGGATTGAAACAAAATTAGGTTAGGGATTCCTTTCCTAATTTCAAACTTAATAACAGATTGTTTGGATGATATTCCAACCTAACTTGTGATCTCAATGAATTTAGGGATTAATTTGATTGAACTAACTCAAATGACATTGATTGAACCTTCACAACTTGATCATTCTCTACAGAACTGTGATAATTCAATTTGCATTAGTTTGGCGAATTGGATTAATGATTGTGAATCTATTTTACAACCTGTTTATGCAATTATGTTTGTGTTCTGCAACTAAAACTTTGCTTCAGTTTAGATTTCACATTTCTATTCTGTGTTTTTGCATTTCTTTGTAGTGCCTACAAACTATTCATTGAAATTTCCCTTGATGTTTATAAATGAAATAAATTCTGAACCATATTGAATTATATCTCTTATTCAACCTAGGTTAATCTTGTACTACAAAATTTTTGAGTTGTGTTTGTTTTGAATTGATTCGACAGTCCTTATCATCCATCAACCAACTACATATAAAAAAAGCTT
The DNA here is from genome assembly GCF_000004515.6 of Glycine max. Lineage (NCBI taxonomy): Eukaryota > Viridiplantae > Streptophyta > Magnoliopsida > Fabales > Fabaceae > Glycine > Glycine max. Next base: position 35,764,510 of record NC_038245.2, read on the forward strand.
CCCTAATTAATAATTTGCATTGATTTGAATGAAAATAGGTTTCTAAATAACAAAAGTATGAAATTGGGTCATGATTCTTTATATGGATTCCTTAAGCCTCAGTGCATATAACTAATTAATTGCTCTCCAATGTAGATAACATTGGAAACTTGTGGTGATTTGTCCTAAGGACAATGTTGTTATATATATAAAACTAAAGTACACATATATGAGACACATAAACTTTTCAGGTTTATAAAAAAGCACTAAACAAATATATGTTGAGTGAGTTCTGTTTTATTATATAACTTGAAATATTTTTCAAACATGGAATTAAATTAATTTCAAAATCATGAGTAATATTTTTTTGTCAATATAGTAGGAGAAGAAAGCATAGGTTTTGGTGGCATTTCTACTCATTGTAGGCCTATCGTTTGTTAACATTTGAATGCTCCACGAACCCACACTATGGTCATTTCTCTTCTCAATTTCATTTTCTTTTCTGTGGAAGTCACCTCTTCTGGTCTTAAATCATTGTCAAACATACTCAAGTATATCTCACTTGTGTCACCGACTTAACTTCTAATAATTTGTCTCTTCTTTGTGCTATAGTTCCATCATTCCATGAATTTCTAATTAGAATACCTCAATATCTAGGTCACTCTTTGTGGGCAAACAAAATATGATTAGCCAAGTTTATCACTAATTACATGACGTTGTTCTTCTCCACATAATGAATTTTATGGTCATGGAATATGGTGTTCAAACATGTGTCTTGTCTAAAAGATGGAAGGATCTTTGCAAGTGTCTCATTGAAAGGGGCAGTCTTAGGTCCTACTGTTCACTCCTCTTTACAACTGCGAAGTTTATCAGCAAGTGCACTGAGTCATACAAGTAGTATAAAATGGTAAGAACCGAGTATCGTATCACAAGGAGTTTGTTTCATTCAAAAAAGAGTTCATTCAATAAGTAGACATTTGTGTAACATCATGAAATGGAATTAAAAACAATATATAGTTGCAATTCTAGAGATAACTACCAAATTAACTAAGTAAATATGAAAGATAAACATATGATTAAAACGTTGGGCCTTTCTTCTAAGTGACTTGATGCAATTAAGGGTTTTTCTCTATCTAATGTTATTTTTGTGTTCTATGTTGAGGACAATTATCCCAAATACCAATGTCTCGCGTGAATGAGCTAATTCTAATTAAACTTCGTTCGACGAATTCGTTCTCGGATCCTTCGTCGAACTTAGTCTAACTGAACAGTATTAAGATCACAGCATATTAAAAACTAGAGTCCTTGCACTGCGTGTCCAGACAATACAGTAATCTAGCCCCGCTCTATCCAGTTCTAAGGATTCAAACCATTTTCCAATGCTAAAAATCCTAACTTTATACACAAATGGATGATCAGACCAAAAACATGCAAGAATTAAGTGCATATAGAAGCAGTGAACACATTAAAACAACATTAAATAGACACTAAAGAATATTTACATCAAGACTCAGCAGAAATTCCCAACAAAAGCTTTAGCCTTCCATGTCAAGTTATCACCTTTCAGTTACAATAAGAGGTTTTGGAAGTAAAATTCAGATTACACAGTGGTAGGAATGTCTCCTCCACCTTTAAGAACCTAAAAATCACTCTAAAACCTAGAATCCTCTTGAAAGGTGAGGTTTTTGGTGCTTCCTTGCCCTGTTGCGCCTCTATTTTTCTCTCTACGCTCTTCGATATCTTGATTTTTCCAACTTCAGCCTTAAAAAGGGCTTTCTGACCTCGAAGGCTTGCTTAGCGCCATTTTCGCGTTGAGCGCAAGTTAGTGATTTTCCGCTGGGCGAACTAAGTGCGCTTAGCGCGAGAAAAGACAAACGACTCAATGAGCGAGCTGATGACGTGCTGAGCGCGCTGATGCTTGATAGATTCTCCTCTAGATTCTCCCAACTCGCTAAGCGGGCTAAGTGCCTCGCTTAACGGATGATTCTCGCTAAGCGCACAAGCCTCGCTTAGCGAGACACCAGCCACAACAACCTTCTTATTCTTCATCTTTTCATCTGAAACTAAAGTTGAAAACACATTAATTCACATTCAAGGGAATATCTCTGCATAAAAGTCAAACTAAACCTAAAAATATGTACAAACCTACAAAAAGAACCATAAATTGGGGAAAAGACATGATTTTCATAAAGCTTTTCAATACAAAAGTTAGTCGTAAATAACGACTAACACCTACGTGGAGGTGTGATAGCATAGGACCCACCACTAAAAGGGTTCAATTTTTATAAAAAATATTTTGTAGTTATGTAATGTTTTTTTTAATATTATTTAGGCTATTTTTATAACTAAATTAAAATTATTATTTAATTTTAAGTCTCCTTTTGTTCAAATTAAGATATGATATGTGACCAAAAATTATTATTATATTGATTGTTAGTTTTTTTATGTATTGTTTTCATAACTCCATACTAAATGCCTTTTAATTTAATTCATTGTGACATCAATATGTAATTGATTTATAATAATAGAATTAAAATATTTTTTTTAAAAAAAGAAACAAACAAAAACACTCAAATTATAAATGAAAAAAACTAAATATTAGTAGATTAATAAAAACAAAAAGATGAAATATTTAATATAAAATGATATTTTGTTGATGATAGACAATAACGATCAAATTAAAAAAAAAATTGAGCCAAAGTATAAAATTAAGTTATAATTATATAAGTAAATTAAGTCATAAAGGATGTGATAGGTTCCATGCAACTTTATCCAAATCTTATGAACTCGATCAAAATGGAGATGAATTTAAGAATATAAATCTACCTTTTTAAATATGAACTTATTCTATCTTTTTCAAGAATGGGGACAAAGAGAATTAAATCTATCATCGACTTATTTCATTGACATGCTTAACCTTATGTATAGATATTTATATTATGTAACTATTTTAGGAATAATTTTAATGATAACTGATAACATAAGAGAAAATTGAATAAAAACTATGATATATCATTTTAAAATTTATTAAAGTGACTATGTTTTTTTTAATGTAAGAAAACATGTAATTTTTAATGAAATATGTGTCTAATTTTTGTATAATATATTTATATTTTCAAATACTTAAACATAAAAAGATTCAAATTAATTTTTGTCATGTAACTATAAAATCTCACAACTGGTCATGCTTTTATGGTTATATCCAAAACAACAAACTATGATGAACATGATGAATCCTCCCATTACCGCACTGGCAGCATTTGTTAACAGATATAGTAGAAGAGATACAAATTAAAAATAAATACCTTTTTTTTTATGTTTGGCTTAGATATTTTTGAAATCTCTTATATATATTTGATTTTTGTTTTGAATTCCTAGTAAAAAATTTGTTGATCTCAATCTTTAATATATTAAATGCTTTGAGTCCCTACTTTGAGTTAAGTTATTACTGACATCATCTTAACGATTCTTTTAATATATATCAGTTGTTGGAATGATACACATTATCACTTAATTGACGGCAGAAACTTGAAGCAAAAATTTTAATATATTAAGGACTCATAACAACAAATGTTTTTTTTTTATCAAAAATTCAAAATAAAAAATAAATATATATCAGAAACCTAAAAGTTATTTAAGTCTTTATTTTTTAAAAATTAGTATTTTTTAATTTAATGTGTCCGGGAATCCAAACTCTAAATATATAAGAGGTATAGCATTCTTATGTTTTTTTTTTTCTATGAAAATTAGTGTTACTCTTGCTCGTGATAAAATCTCTTTTTCTCCAGCAAATCCTCAATTAAGAATTAATGCTTGAAAACATTGAATCACTACTAAAAAAAAATAAGTTTTAACATCGTCCTATTAACATCATCAGTTATTTTAAAATCATTTAAGTACCTTCCTGCAATAACTAATTAAATTGTTTATGACATGCATGGTAGTGGCATCTAAATGTATATAATCACTAGCTAAATTTCAATCCCTGTTCCCCTTTCTTTAAAATCAAAGTCAAAATTTGTAGGAAGGTAGGGTGAGTTTCTGCATTATGTGTCCATCCCTCTAGCACAAAAGGTTCTTGAGGCAGTGTTCTAGACTTAAATTATTTATTTTGCTTTCTACCAGTAGCATACCCTTGCAAACCAACACTATTACAAAAGTGTCTTAATTTTAACCACGGTTCTAAAATACTTTTAATACGATTTTCAACTAGTGTACTATACTAATTTTTTCCCAGCCAGTAGCATAATGTCGGAATGGTTGGTTCATAAACACTCCATTGCAATTTAACCATTGGTATATATGTTAAGAATACCAATACATTTGTTAATTGATTATAAAGGGCTAAAGGCTAACTTTCTATTTCAAAGGTTATATACAAAAATACATGTGTTAAATTAATTGTTCTTTCGTTGCAAATGAATTAAATTTGTCATAAATGTAACTCGCAAAATAGTGAAACAGGAAATATAAAAGGATCATTCACAAAAAGAAAAGGAAACATAAAAGGATAATTGATCTATGTTACCTATAATGACTTTCCGATCCTTTTCCAAAATTGGTGGTTAGCTGCAATAAGTAGCGATAGCAGACGAGACATTAAACTGTTGGGACTTAGCTTTTCTTAGAAGGTTATTTAGATTGCAGTAGAAATATTCTATTTTGATTGCAATCACTTGACACTGAAAGAGAAATGGCAAATATTGCATATATGATCACATTTTAGTTATCGTATTTCTTTTTACATTTCAGTCTCCTATATCACAACTTTAGCTAAGACTAAGAACTAGATAAAAGGGATTCATATGAATCACAGAACATTTATGTAAAGGTAAATCAAACACCACGTTTTGGTAGTGGAGATGCTCCTTTTACCTACCAAAGTGGATGTAAGCTATTTGGCTTTCCAAATCGTATCCAATGTTAACATATTATGAGAACTAAATCTACATTAGGAGAAAGAATATACTAATAGATACTTCAAGCATGATAAAACTGACCTGACACTGGTGTTGGAGCTGGTTTTGGTATTGATGACGATGATGAAAAAGATCGACTAGGTGACAAAAATGTCGGTGCTGTACGTGCTGGTGTTGATAAAATTAAAGTTGTTCCTGGTGGTGGTGATAAAAAAGTTGTTACTGGTGGTGGTAATCATCATCGTCATAGTGATGACAGGTGATTATGACAGTGACTGAGGGATGTAATGAAGGTGACAATGTTGAGCTTTCGTTACAACATGAGCCTTTACTGCAAACTGTTTTAGCAGCTTTTCATTCAAAATTATTATTACATGCTGATGTAAATTTTATTCAACAAATATATTTACAAATTAAATAACTATGAGAGCCCGAGAGGTGAGATTTTAGGATTTAATTTTAATTATTATATTTCAGGATAATTAGGTTAATAAATAATGCAAATCTCATGTACCGGTGAGGTGTAATTAAATTGGTTAAACATAATGCATAGATGATTATAAACTCCTAATATTTAATTTTGATTTCTACAAATATAAAAAAAAATCCAAATTTCTAATGATGAGATAACAATAATAAGACTTTCTGCTACTTAAACACTAATTTAGAATCTTAGGTGCATTTTCTTCTTATAAAAAAAAACATAAGTGCACATAATTTAATTTGCAAATTTTACTCCTCAAAAACCACTTTTATTGAATATTTCTTTTTCTAGAGAGAAGACAAATTTTGAAATCAACAAATTTACTATTATACATGACAATCTGTAAATAAATGATGATATAAAATTATTTATATTATCAATAAATAATATTTTTCATATAAATTATTTATTATAAACTAAAAACATAATTTACATATTCAAATATATTTATTTGCCATTAAATTTAATCATAAAATAGCATTAAAGACTTAAATTTAATTTTGATTTCTTAAATATTATAATTATGCAGCTGGATGCAAAGGCCTATGAAGTTGATGATCCCACCTCTCATCAATAATTTTCCAAATAGACTAATAGCTACATAGATATCAAATATGCTATATTAGAAATAGTTAAAAGAATACACAATTAAATTTTAAATGTGAGAAAGTTTAGAATGTTTACCTTTTCTTGATGTTATTAAAGTTGCATTTTATCTTTTCTTTTGCATTTTCCATCTCCTCATATATGAAACCCATGGCAGGTTTTACATATGAATCCACCAATCGAAGGACCACCATAAGGGAGGCAGCAATTTTGAGGCACATGGTTACATTATTCCAAACCAAACTATCCAAAGTCACATTCTGTATTTTTCTCCCCTCTTGTGAAGTTCCAAACATGCTTGTTTTCCACTCTTCAAAGCTAAACATGCTTATTAATGATGCTTTCAATTCATGAAGACAAGCTAAAGTCAAATAAGTTGTGGCAAATCTAGTCATCCTAGGCCTAATCAAGTCTCTTCCATTTGTGAACTTCTTCATGATGCTAATTAACATTGTTCTACCATATACGTAGGTGGTAATACTTCTTCCCTTCTTTATAGTAGTTTGATGAACCTTCAAATGTTTCTCAAAATCTTCAAATATAAAATCAATGCAATGAGCAGCACATGGGATCCATTACAAATGCTCTCATTTATGCATCAACAATTCTCCAGCTGCTTTGTCAGTAACCACCTAGACTGCATTCTCCTCTCCAACAAAATTCACTACATCATCCAACATCTTCAATACTTTGTCAGCTATTTTTGAGATGTTTGAGGTATCTAGTGAATAAAGAAATAAATCCCTTTTGGATTGTTCACCTAAAAGTCACAAATTGAATGCCTTTTTTTTATCTGTCCACCTATCAGACAAAATTATGCAACCAGTTCTCTTCTACTCATCCCTAAATTCTTGAAGCAATAAATTAGTTTTCTCCATTGCTTTTTTTCAAAATCTTCTCTCTAATATCATGATAAGATGGAGGTTTATAGCCAATCTCATATCTCGCAACCTTGTCTCAAAATTTTGCAAAAGCTAGCTGGATTTTTAATAACATTGAATGGAATGACACTTTTGTACCAAAATTTAGCACATTGATCATCAACTTTATCTTTGTCACCTTTTTTATACAATTGATTTAATGTTGCTTGAACTCCCTCACCATTAGCTTGAACAATTTTTTCTTTTCCTCTTCCTTTGAAAGCAAACATGTTTTCCCTTCTATTCCACTTTGAGTGGTATTTGTCTCCACCCCCTTAGTATGTATACCTTCTTCATGAATATTGTTCAATTTTCTTTTCTTCTTTGATGCATTAGCAACCTTTGCAACAATTTTCATCACAAACATCTTAAATTCTTTTGGCACTGAAGGACAAGGTTCAGAATCCCATCTAGATGATGCTCGAATCTAAAAATTCCCCCATTGTTGATCGTTGAGCAATAGTTGCACTTAGCTTTTTTACTGTTCCCTAAAACATTTGTCCCATGTTTCCACCCAATATCAGTCCTATTTCCTGAAGCCTTTTGCTTCCAGGTCTTGAACTTGTGGTTATGGTTGTGGTTGTGGTTGTGCCTGTATTCTCATCTGATGAATTTGATACAACCTCACTCCCAAACATACTGAACATGAAACTCAAGAAACAAAAACAAAATATGGTGAGATATAATTACTTGCTTAGTTCTATAAGGATCCCCAATTTATGTTCCTAATTTCAACCTTTTTATAAAGTCGTCAATTATGTTACCCATCTATAAAATTATAAAAGATATTCCAACATCAGCAAAGAAAAAAGTTATATTATAATGGATTTCTCGATCAACAAAGAAATAATTTACTAGGTTCATATACAAGTCAAGATACTTCTCGAAATCCTACTAAGGGCACAGATCCAAAAGGAAAGTGTTGGAGAATCTATATTATAAGGCTATTTTTATATTTGATAAAAAAGAAATGGAATGGAATTGAGCTTGATTGAAACTATGTTTCATTCCATCAAAACTTCTCTTTTTTACCTCTTCCTTCTAATTTGGAGGACATGGTACTCAAACAACATACTAGTCTTTTCTTCTTCCATCACAAGAGTACTTAAACAATAAAACAACAACTTTACTCTATTTCTTTTTATTTCACCATCACATATCCAAATACTATATCTAGATTTAAAGAAACTAGGATAAATGTTCAAACTAACTACCCAAATATTTCCTAAGTTGTTCTTTCCTAACTACAAAACCATTACATTTGATGTCATTGTATCCACCTCCAACAATTTAAATCAGCTAACTCTATCATTTATTTACTTTCATGCTTTGCTTACATCTTCTGAGGCAAAGCATTCTTAACATCACAACCACACTCAAATGACTTAAAACAATTTTCTTAATTAGCTGATGCAATAGAAAAACATGATTGACAGGATTATTGCAATACTAACAAGTTCATAAAATTCAATATACCCATTTATTTCTGTCTGCGTGTGCAGTTTTTTTTCTTTAACATTGATTTCAAAAAGCCTCAAGGCAGACAAATGAATGGGATAACACAGGTCTTACAAATCAGAATTCAGAAGTACACTAAAATTAGATCAAGAAAATTAAGAAAACATTCAACCTATGACAAAATATATACACTTCAATTTCTGTATCTACACAGTTCAAATTGTGTAGCATGTGTGATATTCCAATGAACCACTCAAACCAATCAGCATCAATAACATAACATGTCCAAATTAGGAGAGGGAACAAATGAAGAAGAACAACATAGGCAATGTAAGTAAACAAAATTACAGAACCAACCAAAAGTCCAAAATAGAGGATTGGGAATTTGGGACTCATGGTGCTTACATGGTTACAACTTGTCGTGATTGGAGAACTTGTGTCTCAGGCCTGAGCCTTCAAACCAGAGTTGAACCATCGAACTCGTGTCGCGTCTCATGTTCGACCTTCACAATAGAACCCATGAACCAGCCAACAACAGAGGATAGAAGAACTTGCATCGCGTCTCATGCTTGACCTTCACAACCAAACCGCTCGAACTCATCATGAATGAAGTACAGGGAGAGATTGGGAGACAGAGCAGAGTGAAACAAATGAAGAAGCAAAAGGGATCGAGAATGCTACCCTAAACACAATTCAAGTTTTTTTTCACGCTGCACAAATGGAGAATATAGGCCCATTTTTTTCCACAAGTAATTAAACTCATGTGACACGACCTAGCTCGATATCGCGAGTTTGCTATGAGTCTACCAAAAAACAAGTTTACTTCTGTTTTAACTTGCGTGGATCAAACAAACTCTTAAACTCATAAAAGTCTACGAATTCACTCTAGAGTTTGATAACCATTATCAGAATAAAAAAAAGTACCATGCACTCAAGATCCAACCATATGCATAATCTCAATAGAAGAGAAGTTGCACCAACATTCAAGGGACTGCAATAAAAATTCTACTAAATGACCGACACCATTCGGCCAAAAGATAAAAATATCAACACACTTGAAAATCTTAAAGCTTCCACCCAATGTCTATCCAGATAAATGGTAAATTATATTATAAATATGACTAATTTTATCTCACAAGTGGTTAAAAAGAAACATAAATTAATCTTCACAAATAATATAAATTATAATATATATTGTTTTAATAGCTATAAAAATAATCTTACAATAGTTAACTCTATCATAACAGAGTTAAAGAACACCAAATTCTACCATAAATAAAACACAAAAATCTTACTTGAACATAACGGAAAAGTAAAAAAATGATAAAAATTAAAAACATCACATCAACCAAAGACCTCCGTAATCCACAAGTCGACTCTAAGTTCAGAGTTGAATGTCAAGACCTAAAAGAGCAAGCCTAGCAGCTTCTTGTTCTGCAAGTTTTTTTTTAGAAAACACACATTGGGAAGTGTAAATATTCCCCGCAACAGACACAGCTGAGCGAAACCTTGTTTCATGTTGCTGCCCTTCACTCCAGGTTTGGTACAAAGGGAGTTGAATTCCTCGTTTGTGACAATATTCTTGTAACATGTTTTTGTATAAAAAATTGTGCAAGGGTCTTTCATATGGTATTGCTTGAACTTGAACCTGAAACTGAAAGCTTGACAAAGCCAATCTAGCAGCTTCTTCTTCAGCAGCTTTTTTATTGAAAAAATGGGTTCTTGTGATGAAATTACAAACATGGACGATGCATCGGACCTTCTTTTATCATCTCATATCTTGGTAGTTCTATACCCAATCGTTGTGCGTAGATTTGCAATTCACTCTTATAAGAGTGTCCTGCAAAATTTTCATCAAAGAATTATTCACATCAATTAGAAAAGCAAATAATTATTCACTCTTATAAGAGAGAAAGAAAGAGAAAAAAAATCACAAATTGAAATTTGATCCCTTCTGAAAAAAAAAAATATTCTAACAAATTAACATTTACTGATAAAAATAAAAACAAATATTTAAAATAGAACCAAATGGTAAAGGAAGACTAAACAGGAATGAGAGAATTACGTGAAGATGAAGCCATTGTTAACAGAAGAAGAAAGCTTCTCACGGATTGTGGCACAACCTCTAAGAGCATACAAAGTGCTTTGCAGGAAGCATGGTATAATGGAATCAAGACGCACTTGTATATATACTAGTGTTAGTATGCGCAACACACAGGATTTTTCATACATAACTTTCCAAAAAAATATTTTTTGAAATAATTATCGTGATTAAAATTGCAGCTCACAACAACAACTGTGACCGAAACATATACGTTCTTTTGACTCACCACAATTGTGGTTGGGTCAATCCCATATTTTAATCTAATAAGTATACACTAATAATTTTTTTCTTATTTTAATATTATTAGTATACATGTACATTAGTATTAGTTTTCATATTATTAATATTCAATAAATATATATTAATTTAATATTTAATTTATATTTATTAATATTTAATTTATATTTACTAATATTATTTAATAATATTAGTATGCATTTATTAATTTCTATTATTGATATTCAATAAATATACACTAATTTAATATTTAACTCATATTAATTAATAAGATTAGTATGCATGTATTTATTAATTTATATTATTAGCATGCAATAAATATATACTAATTTAATGTTTTATTTGTATTTATTAATATCAATTAATAATAATAGTATGTATTTATTAACTTACGTTATTAATATTGATTTGAACATTATCATTTTACATAATATTAATTATATCATTTAATTTAGTAGTATATGTTTGCAGTTTTGATGGCCATTTATGGGAACAGGGACTGTTAATATATTCTTACTTTTTTTTAAGTTGGAGTAGACTAGCAATCTAAAAAAATTGAATATAAAACTAATTAGTTCTTTTGTTTTAATAAGTTGTTTTACCGTATGTTTGGATGGATACTTTTAATAGAGTATTTCATTTTAAACAAGACATTGAATATTTATCATCTTAAATTTAACGTTTGAATAATAATTTAAAGTGAAATTGAATATTTGTTATTTTAACAGGAAATTTTAATCAACAGAAAATGAATAATTTGAAATTATCTTAGGAATTAAAGAATTTTAATTCCTCCACATACACTTACTCCTCCCTCACTCAGTCTTTCCTCTCTATAGACACGACTCACTCCTCTCAAGCCACACTTACTCATTCTCAACCCCTATGCTCTTGTTCCCTTGCGATTTTGAGACCCTCGTTCTCTTACCATGGTGACAACACTCTCACGTTGGTTCATACAAGGTTTGTTTCGTTTTCACAAAATTAACTCTCATATGGTGTCCTTTTACCTAAGGATTCATTTTTTATTTCATTAATTTGTGATTTGTTTTTATTTAGTTGTTCAAAACCAATAAATAAGGAATTCTACATCGGTTATTTTCAGCAAACTACATCGGTTTAAGACCGTCGTCTTTGAGCACGTCGTAAAAAGGAAAAGTCTATTCTACGACGGTTGTCCAAAATTGATGTAGAAATGTTGGATATTCTATATCGGTTATGAAAAGACTGATGTAGTTCAGAACCGATGTAGAATGTTCAGCATTCTAATACGGTCCTTGACACGTGGCCGTCTTAGAATGATTACAATTCTACATCGGTCTTTTCAGAACCGATGTAGAATACTCAGCATTCCAAAACGGTCAATGGTTATCAATCTATATTGATCTTTTCAGAACCGATGTAAAATGCCTTTTTTTTATTTATTTAATTGCAGCTACTTTTTTATTTACACAATAGAAAAGTTGTCAGTAACAAAAATATGCATTAAAAAAAGTAAGAGAAAATAATATGTATATATATTGGGAGTATATTTTATTATTATTATTACTAAATCATAAATTATGATAAATAATATTTTTTTTAATTTTAATAATAAATATTTTTGATAGGAAATAATAAATATTTTAAAAGCTATATAAGAAGGGATTTTTTATTAATTGACAACTTAAAAAGGTAATAGTTATTTCATTTTTAAATAACAAAGGGTGACAACAATTTATTATTGTCATAGAAGAAACATACAAATTATTATTAAGGGGAAAGCATCAAACATGTTAAAATTTTAGGATTTATTAAGAGAGGAAGAGCGATAAAAGGAATACTCATGCAATAAAGGGAGATTATATCAATATGCTGTAAAATATTAACCCAATAATCTTATTTATATTGATAAGGTCAAATATTAGCATGATATTAGGTGTACAAGCCTGAGCCCTCTATTGCAACAACACTACTAATCAAAATTGATTCCTCAATGATTTGAGAATCATAAGGAAACAATAAAAAATTTAAGAACTTATAGGAAAGCTTCCTCAATGGGATGAATAATTGTTTCACAAGATATTGCAAATATATTATGATGATATGCTAAGATATTCTAACAAAACAAAAATGGACACATAGGATGAGTTGAACAATATTGACATTATATGTGATTATCTCCACAACTTTTGCATTTGCAAGTACATGAGTGGGAGAAACAAGATTTCCATTGACCTGCAATTACACCAAATAAGCCTCTAATAAGCCTATAAACAATTAGAAGGTAACCAGAATATTTTGCATGGTTATAGAAAACTTGGTACCTCATGTGCTGTTTCAAATTGACAACTCGTTTCTTGGACGGCTTTCTCTTGAAAGTGCAAGTGTCAAATGCATGGTACACAAAATGAAGCTGCAAAGACCAAAACACAATTATTACCATGAGTCAAGAGACCAATGAACTTAGAACTACACAACACATTTTATAAGAAAGAAACTATAGCTAAAGTAAAATAACGAACAAGTTGAGAAATAAATGTCCTTTTTGAAATATTAGGTACATTGTGTTATAGCCACTTGAAAGTCACAGAAATTATATAATCATAATCTGAGTAAATTAAGCACTACAAGGAGACAAACTTGGTCACCATCCTTGATGCCATAATCTCTAATATAATCTGTTTTTGATACTAATTTTTGTCCTTGATAGCATAAGCAAAATTGCTACCAAACAAGTGGCCTACAAATAAATTAATTATAATTATTAAATAACTCAGGCAGGTAGTAGATTATGATAATTAAGTAAATAGAAACTGCAGAATCTTAAAATAATAAAAATCAATCACGTTCCCCTGTTATACCTATCATCAAAACCTAGAGGCTTTCTAAAATCAAATTAGTGAAATTACATATATATTCAGAAACATACGTAACATACTTGATGAATACCAACCATAATATTTTCTCTGGGCCCTTCTGAGGCACGTGAGAGAAAACTGCCTCCACCGCCTGCTAAAGTTTTTGTTGTAACAATAGTTTATGGAAAATCGAAAAAATTACTGGCTGAGTGACGGACAATGTCGCTTTCTTTAAGACGTTTCGTGGCACTGCCAAAAATTGTGCAAGCAGACTATCAACCATGACATCCCCAGGATAAAACAGCTCAGATCACTGTATAAGATTCCCACTGCACTGAGGGAACCTTTTCTAGAATTACACCCTCTTGTATGACTTGAAAAGTCACTCTAAAGCCAACCGAAAAATGTGACTTAAAAAGTCACTCTTAAAGCCAACCGAAAAATATGACTTACTAAGTCACTCTTAAAGGCAACCGAAAAATATGACTTACAAAGTCACTCTTAAAGGCAACCAAAATTTTGGAGCGACAGAAAGAAAGAGGGAGAAGTTTGCCAGAAATGCATCGGCTGAAATATGGGAGGTAGAAAGAAAAGTTGAGGAAATGCTTCTCAACTGGGGCAAGGAAAAAAGAAGAAATGAAGCTTTTTTCTTTTTTTTTCCTTTCTTTTTTTTCAAACTTTCATTTTTTCTAACAATCCCCCACTTGAAATTTGAAAAGAAGATTTTTGACGATTTCATAAAATTGTGCATAAACAAAGGTGTCATACAACTTGAACCTTTGCATAGTGAGTAAGATTCAGATTTTACTAGAGTGACTCGAAGTCTTGAACTCTATCTCCGACATCAAACCACACACAACCTTTTCATAGGTGTATTCTATAAAGCCCGTGCGTTAAAGGCCATGCACGTCTATCCCGATATAGTGAACGCTCTAGAAATTTTTGCCCAAAATTTCATATGAAGCGGCCCCCACTTCAACATTCATATAGGTGAGTCTATCAAGAGTACTCCTGTAGCCTAGGTACTCCACTCAACATAGAGTATAGATCTCATTAAGAATTATGAATTTTTCCATAACTCATCCTCTTGTTACTTTAGGAATCATGCTGCTTTCACTTATAACAGCATGTTCATCTCATATCACTTCATAACTTGTTATTACCCATTGAACCTAGTCCTTGGGATCTCCAGTCATTTAGGTTGGGTTACCATCATGAATGATCATCGCAGTAAGGGCAATAGTCCTATTCTTTTAGAAGTGTTATGGACTTTCTCTCTAGCTAATCCTTTTCATCAAAGGATCTGCTAAATTATCATCAGTACGTACGTGATCCACTCTAACAGCTCCTGTTGAGAGTAATTCTCTAACAGTGTTGTGCTTACGACGTATCTGTCATTTCTTACCATTGTAATAACGGTTCTCAATTTTTGCAATAGCCGCGGTACTATCACAATGGATCAACACAGTTGGTATCGATCTTTCCCATAAAGGAATCTCTGCAAGTAAGCTTCTCAGCCAACTTGCTTCCTCACCAGCAGTTGCTAGTGCCATCATCTCATATTCCATAGTGGACTGAGCTAAGATAGTCTGTTTCTTTGACTTCCAAGAAACAGCCCCACCAGCTATGCTAAATATATAGCCGCTGGTTGCTTTGGAATCATATGAAAGAATGTTCCAATCTGCATCGTTGTATCCTTCAAGTACAGCGGGAAACCTTTTATAATGTAATCCAAGGTTTATGGTTCTTTTAAGGTACCTCATTACCCTTTCAATAGCGTGCCAGTGCTCCATACTAGGTCTACTGGTAAACCTGCATAATAATCCCACAACATAGGCTATGTCGGGTCTAGTACAATCAGTGGCATACCTAAGGCTGCCAATGATACTTGCGTACTCAGTTTGTCGTATACCTTCACCAGTGTTCTTAAACAGTTTTACACTTGGATCATATGGTGTACTAGCAGGTTTACAGTCAAAGTAGTCATATTTCTTTAAGATCTTCTCAATGTAGTGAGATTGATCCAGAGAAATTCCCTCTTTTGACCTAGTAATCTTAATACCAAGGATTACACTTGCTTCTCCGAGGTCTTTCATATCAAAGTTGTTACACAACAATGATTTCACATTGTTCACTACATGAATATTTGAACCAAATATGAGAAGGTCATCGACATATACACATATGATAGTGCAAATATTATTTACAGATTTGTAGTAAATGCATTTGTCACTTTCATTCACCTTAAACCCATTCGAGACTATTAAGTTGTCAAACTTTTCATGCCACTGCTTAGGTGCTTGTTTTAGGCCATACAAAGATTTATCTAACTTGTAGACTTTATCTTCTTGTCCATGAATCACAAACCCTTCAGGTTGTTCCATATAGATTTCCTCTTCCAATTCACCATTTAAAAAAGCAGTTTTAACATCCATTTGGTGTACCACTAGACTGTGAATAGCAGCAAGAGATATTAGCACCCGAATAGATGTTATTCTAGTGACTGGTGAAAAGGTGTCGAAGAAATCCACATTCTCTCTTTGCCTAAAACCCTTGGCTACAAGGCGAGCCTTGTATTTATCCGCAGTACCATCAGGTTTTAGTTTCTTTTTCAAGATCCATTTACAACCAATTGGTTTACAACCAGGAGGCAAGTCTACTAAATGCCATGTCTTGTTAGATTCTAAAGAATCCATCTCATCATTAATGGCTTCTTGCCACAAGTCAGCATCCAAAGAAGACAAAGCTTCTTGGAGGTTTGATGGATCCTCCTCTAATGTATAAGCCATATAATCGGGCCCATAATCTTTAACAATTCTTGCTCTCTTACCTCTTCGAGGCTCTATATCTGGTTCTGGTTGTGCAAGATTTTAACAACTAATAGCAGGAAGATAATTGGAAGAAGTACCCCCACTATCCCTTAATTTAAAAGGAAATTTATTTTCATAAAAATCAGCATCATTTGACTCTATGATCACTTTTGCGTTTAGGTCATAAAACCTATACGCTTTGCTATTAATAGCATAACCAATGAACACACATTCATAGGCTCTACTTGCAAGTTTAACCCTCTTAGGGTCTGGGATCCTTACATAGGCCAACATCCCAAGTTCTCAAATAAGACAAATTTGGTTGTCTTTTCTTTAATATCTCATAGGGAGATGTCTTGTTTTTTAATTTGGGGATTCTATTTAGCACATAACAAACAGTTAGCAAAATTTCGCCCCACCGAAAAGATGTTGCACTAGAACTCAACATAGTAGCTACAACTAATTCTGTAAAAGTTCTGTTCTTTCTTTCAGCTTTACCGTTCATTTCAGGTGAATATAGAGCAGTCATTTCATGTATGATTCCATGCAAATTATAAAACTCATTAAACAAACTGGAATCATACTCTGTGCCTCTATCACTTCGAAGTTTCTTAATGAATTGATTTTCAATTTCTGTTACAAATAACTTAAACATGTCAAGCGCTTCACTTTTATTTTTCATAAGATATACATATGTATAATCAGAGCAGTCATCAATAAAAGTGATAAAATATCGTTTTCCATTTCTGGTCAACGTTCCATGAAATTCATATATATCAGAATGTATTAAATCCAATGGCTCAGATTCTTTAACTACTGATTTATGTGATTTCTTAGTTATTTTAGATTGACTGCAAAAAAACACATTTTTCAAAGTGATTTGAAGATAACTTTGGAATAAAACCTAAGTTACTCATGTTAGATATGCAACGACTATTTATATGACAAAGTCTAGAATGCTAGATATTAAAATCACTCTGTGTCATACCCCATTTTTGACCCGTTTTATTTCTTTTTTTCTCGTCTTTTAAGCCGGAAATTTCCATCATTTCAGATGAAATTTCGGCAGGGAGGTATTTTAAAATACCTCATTTTTGTTTTGAAGAACCCCCTTTTTTATTTATTTATTTACCTTTTTTATTATTATTTTTTTTTTTTAGTTATTATTTTCTTCTTTTTTTTTTTTTCCTTTTATTAAGTGTTTTTATTATTTCCGTTTTTTATTAATATCTTTATTAGTATCCTTTTTCGTTTTTATTTTATTTTTATTTTATTTTATTTTATTTTATTTTTGCTGTTTTATATTTTGTTTTTTTTTTCCTTTCCTTTTTTTTTTTTTTTTCCTTTTTCTTCTTTTCTGTCTCTTTTTTGGTCCAGGCCCAGAGGGGCTCTTCGTTTTTTTACCCTAATTATGTCCTTTAAATGCTGCATTAATTACTGTGCATGTCAGAGGGAGAGAGGAGGGAATACGGACAGCCAAAGCGCCGGAACAGCCAAGAGCCACCACTAGCCACCACTCAGTGCCCCTCTTCTCCTCCGTGAACCACCACCATCGGCCTAGCCACCACTCAGCGCCACCCTCCCCCTCCGTGAACCACCAACACAAAAAAAAAACCAAAATCATCTTGCTCATACTATTCATTTCCTTCCTAGAAATCGAAACGTTAGAACAGAAACCCACGCAAACACAGTAACCCACTCACTCACGCGGCCTAAAGCCTACATCAGAACCACCACCATCGGCCAAGCCTACACCAACCACCACTATCGGCCAAGCCCACACCAAACACCACCAACCACAAGCACTGCGTCAAACACCCACACCCACACAACCCAAGCTGTAACCGTTTTTACTCTGAAGCTTAAACGATAACATAAGGACAAAGGTAGTTCACTTTTTTTCTAAGATTCAAGGCTAGATCTAGGCTTTATCAGTATTGGTTTTCAAAAAATAACGGTGGATTTGAGAACTAGGGGAAAAGAGGAATTCAAAACATGTAGTTTTTTAAAAAAAGGAGGAGACTCTGTTTCCGACGCGGCGGCGCCGCCACCCATGGCCAGCCAGCCACTGCGCCGGTAAACAACTTCCGGCGGTGTGTGTTAGAGAGAGAAGAGAGCTTTTGAGCGTTTTTTTTTAGAGAGAGAAAGAGGTTGGATTTATGTTTTTTTGTGTTTACTTTCTAATTTATACTGCTGCCATGACCAAGACTATGGTGCACGCGGATCTCTGTGTCCCCATGGACCATCAGGGTTGAACCGTTAGATCCTAGATCTAACGGCCAATGTTATCCCTGTTTTGATCAGATGCGTCTCACCTCTTGGTTTTTACTTTGTTCTTTTTCTCTTGTGACGTTTGATTAAGATCTAATGGCTAAGACTGTGTCTCCCCATGATCAAATCTGGACGCTTCGATCAATCTGACGATTCAGATTTGATCTGTTAAGCCCACTTTTTTTTTTTTTTTTTTTTTTTGAGCCCATTTCCTTTTTTCTGTTCCTTCTAGTATTTTACTTTCTGCACTTCCCTGTTACTTCTGCACCCCCTTTTCTTCTCTTTTTTTTTATTACATTTTTTTTTATGCATCATATTTACTTTATGCCCTTGCATTTTTTATTTTCTTTATTTATTTTCCAGCACCATATCTATTTTACGTCTTGCATTTTATTTTCCAGTATCATATTTATTTTTTGTCTTGCATTTTTATTTTGTTTATTTTTATTTTATGCATCATATTTACTTTATGTCTTGCATTTTTTATTTATTTTTAGCATCATGTTTATTTTATGTCTTGCATTTTTATTTTCTTTTATTTATTTCCAGCATTATATTTATTTTTATGTCTTGCATTTTATTTTCTTTATTTATTTTATGCACCATATGTATTTATTGTTTTGTATTTCATGCATTTTATTATTTCTTCTAGCATATTTATTTTAATGCATTTGCAATTTTTATTTATTATTGTCAATTAGAATGTATCTAGGTCCAATGTAAATAAAAATAAAAATGAGAATCTGCACCGGCACTCACATTTATTTTTATGTTTTCCGCCGAGGACGATCATGTGATTTGAACCGTATCCGAGGAAAAGGGCCCTCACTTGATCCAACGTCATTTTAAGGGATCCGGCGCGTTTAGACTTATCTTTGCATAACTAGAGATCAAAAAAAAAAAAAAAAAAAAAAAAAAAAAAGAGAGAAAAGTCAAAAAACCAAAAACTTTCCATAATCAAAATTTCAAAAAAAGGGGTCAATCTTTTTCTTTCTTTCTTAATCAAATCTTTAATCAATCTTTAATCAATCAAAACATTTTTTCTAATTTAAAATCAATCGAACTCACTTCTTTTATTTCTTCTATGCCTTTTCGGCCTCTTACCTTGCCTAAACTCTTCTTTTTTCGAACTTTAAAATCAATCAAAACCAACCACTCGACTTTCTACCCCGAACTACATGATTTTGATCCCATTCGGGTATGTAGGCAAAAGACTTTGTCTTTCCAAATCAATAAAAATAAAAACATTTCTTCTTTTTTTTCAAACCTATCTCTTTAACCTTTTCACACTTGAGCATTTATTTCCAAACAAATAATTAATTTAGCATAAAGGTAAAAATAAGCAAGAGGTTCCTATAGAGTACTATGGACGTTTAGGGTGCTAGTACCTTCCCTTTGCGTAACCAACCCCCGGACCTTTGATCTCTTAAAAAATAGGGTTTTTCGAGCTTTCTCCCTTTTCTTCGGAAAAATAAAAGATCGGTGGTGATCTTAAAATTGCGAGTCAATGCTAATCAATAGCTTGATATCCAAAAATCACCGCGACACTCTGCATGTAAGCAGAAGGAGAAACTTTATTAATATCAAGATTCAATTTGAACATGCCATCAGTGGCGTACCCTTTCCCTACAAATACCCCATTCTTGGTCAAAGTAAATAAATCTGCACCTATGGTCTGAGTAAACCCAGCCTTGTTTAAAAGAAAACCAGAAACCAGATTCTTTCTCATCTCTGGAGTATGCATCACATCTTTGAGAATCAAAGTCTTTCCAGAGGTAAACTTCAGTTCAACATCTCCAGTTCCAGCAACAGTAGTGGTGTGGGAATCACCCAGCAACACTTTCTTATTTTCAACATTCGTGTATGTTTTAAACATAGCACGATCATAGCAGACATGGCGAGAGGCGCTAGTGTCTATCCACAATCCATCTGATCCTCCAATCATATTGATTTTTGTTATGACAACTATGTATGGCTCTTGAGTCATGTTAGCCTGGGGAGCACCTGTCATTGAAGGATTTCTGCATTTACGTGCCATATGTCCCGGTTTGTCATAATTGTAGCAGAGGAATGGCTCATTGGGATTAATCTTGGCAGGTGGATGTTGTTTATCATGTTGGACCCTTGGGGGGTTCTTGTTGCGGTTGGAGGTATTGCTCACATTGCGGTTCTGATTCTTAAAGTTTTTGCCAATAGGCTTTAGAACTGCACCTGTGTTCTTCCTTTTAGTGTTGTTGTGAGACACAACCAACACTTCATCTTTCTGATCTTGTCTGCGTGCCTCTTCCTCAATGTGCAGACGTGTGATCAGAGACTCCAAAGAGAATCCTTTGGTCTTATGTCTGAGAAGGTTTTTGAAATCCTTCCATCCAGGAGGCAATTTGTCTATGATGACAGCAACCTGAAATTGCTCATCCAATGTCATACCCTCTGATATGATATCATGAGCAATTTTCTGTATCTCATGGGATTGAGACTCTACTGATTTATCATCAATCATTTGATACTTGAGGTAGCGGCTAACAGCATACTTTTTAGTCCCAGCTTCCTCAGTATCATATTTTTTTTTCCAAAGCCAGCCAAACTAATTTGGCAGACTTATATGGGCTCTAATAATCATAGAGATCATCAGCTAACCCATTCAGAATGAAATTCTTGCATAGGTAATCATTTTCATTCCAAAGAGCTAATTCCATAGTCATTTTATCCTTCACTTCCTTCTCAGCATCCTCAAGTACCACCGGAATATCAGTGTTCAAAACATAGGCAACTTTTCTCATAGTTAAACAAAACATCATCTTTTGTTGCCAATGTTTGAAATGATACCCTTCAAACCTAAAAGGTTTGTTGAGGTCATTGCTGTTCGAGCCAGTAATATCTACGGTAGCCATAGCAGAACCGGAACCGTCTTAAAATTGTTGTAACAATAGTTTATGGCAAACCGAAAAAATTACTGGCTGAGTGACGGACAATGTCGCTTTCTTTAAGACGTTTTGTGGCACTACCAAAAATTGTGCAAGCAGACTATCAACCACGACGTCCCCAGGATAAAACAGCCCAGATCACTGTATAAGATTCCCACTGCACTGAGGGAACCTTTTCTAGAATTACACCCTCTTGTATGACTTGAAAAGTCACTCTAAAGCCAACCGAAAAATGTGACTTACAAAGTCACTCTTAAAGCCAACCGAAAAATATGACTTACAAAGTCACTCTTAAAGGCAACCAAAATTTTAGAGCGACAGAAAGAAAGAGGGAGAAGTTTGCCGGAAATGCATCGGCTGAAATATGGGAGGAAGAAAGAAAAGTTGAGGAAATGCTTCTCAGCTGGGGCAAGGAAAAAAGAAGAAATGAGCTCTCTATATATAGGGAGTGAAACACTATTCAAGTGTTTATCCTGAGCGATATAGGACTTGAAGTTTTTTTCTTTTTTCTTCCTTTCTTTTTTTTTCAAACTTTCATTTGTTCTAACAGTTTTGCATAAAGGCCATGATAAGTAATGTGTACCTGCCTAAACTGCCTCCACCTATGAACGAGCATGAACGAGCAATCAAAGTCATTACTAACAAATGTGTCCAAGCAGACTTTGACAGAAGTGTTGATACTGTTATGCATGAATTACTACATATCACAAGCATAAACATTTAATGATGTATTACCATGTTTGCTTAATCTAATGAATCGTTGGAACTCAGTTTGAGCAACTTTGTCATATTTTATCTCATCACGACATTCATTGTTCTGAACCTAAAACACATTGACAAAGTAAAGTTCATTAATAAATAAGTTAACACAATAAAAATTGACAGGGTTTGATAGATGCAACAATAACGTAAGTATACCATAGGAAGGTTAGAAATAGCATCCTCAAATAAAAGCTTCTTTTGCAGTTGAACCTTTTGTCCTTCATTGTATGCTACAGTGTTTATCTCCAAGCAACATAGAACAAGTTTTTTTAGTGTACCAAAAACCAGATGGAAGTTGGAACTTACAGGCAAAGGCAATATCTGTGACTTGAAGCCTCGACTGAAAAATTCTTTAATCTTTTCCTTGCAATTACTATTGCAATGTTAATATTTAAATCAGCAAAATTTGCCTCATGTCTGAATATAATAAAACTATGAATTATCCAAAACAAAAAAACATGAGAATCAAAATTGAACTTTAAAATATTCAATTATTAAAGAATAAAAAGAATTCATCCATTGAAATATAAATGAAAACAAAGTCTGCATCCCATTTCAAAAATCCTTAGAAGTTTGATCCTTTGAGCAAGGTTCTTTATAGGGAAAACCAGGAAATTACAACTCCTGATGAAAAAATTAATTGAGCAAATTTAAACAATAAGCGTTTATTGGACAACCGCATATACTTTATCCATGGCTGCAACTCCTTATATTTTTAAGTGAACTCATTACTTCATATGGATATTATTATACATCAACAAAACATACCTTGTGCCAAAATTCAATTGGTTCACAAGAATTCAGGGCAAATCCATAACCCTTTCAATGAACCATAAAGACAAACAAGTAAAAGCAATGAAAATAATCTTAGCTAAGGCAAAAATAGATAACGTAGTAAAATAAGGAGTTACAATTACAGCCAGAGGGGGAAAAAAGCTTGTGGCTCAACAATGACTACCTTGAAGTATAACCCTTGTTCTTTTTTCTTATTTGGGTCACCGTAGCAGACAACAAGGATTTCCGAAACTTCAAATATTTCATCATCTTCATTCAGTTCATTGTCATCTTCACTATTAACCTCTTCATTACTGCTAGTGTCATCATCCTCTTCACTAAAAAGATTCACATATTTCTCATGTGACACTTTTTTTTTCAACTAGAGAGAAGTAACTACATAATTTCTGTCACTCCTTCAATAATGAAAGGAAATTTTCTGCCAATTCGTTTCTAACCTAATTAGAAGAGTAAACAATACCGGTATCAATACTCCAAAACAATGCGGAACCCATTAAAATATTAAATTTGAAAAGAAATGCAAACCTACTCATGAGGAGGTTAGCATCCTACTTAATGTTCAGAGTTATTAATGCAAGCAACATTAAATTAAGAAGCATTTAGAATGTTTTGCCAAAATAAGATTCATTAAGATCCAGTACTCTCAACACAAAGGTTACTCCTCTGGTGCTGGGCTGAGATTGAATTCATCCAAGCAGAGCACTCAGCCAGTACAGGTTTCACACCCATTTGCTCTTGTTAAGTCAATTAGGAGTATCGACTTACTTCCATAAAGGTTACCTTACTACAATAGTGCTAACCCTTGCACCTAAATTTTTCAGTCAAAATCATACTTTTTAACGTGCAAGGCAATTAACCAAGGACGCAAGTTCTTATCACCCATACTAATAGAAATCTACCTTGAAAAATATTAAGTATTTCAAGGATGCAAGCTAAACTAAAGTGAACAAATTTACATAACAACATAGAAACATGGAATTACCTCGGTGTCAGGATGGTTTAATTTAAGACATTCACAAGCATGTTTATTCAAGTCCACTACCCATCTCTATTGAAAAAGAACGATATCAAAATAAACACAGACAAAACACAATTTATTCAAAGAATTGCTTTTAATCAGAACAAGCAAAGAACTCACAGTAACAAGGTTCATGCCAGATAAATTTCCACCAAGGCACAAACCAGTTGACATTGCACGACAACCACAATATAAATCTAGTAACTTCATCTCTGGATCTTTACTTTCTTCAGGAAGAAAAGCTTCCTTAGGTTGAGAGTTCACCTCATATTTTCTGATTCTATTAGTTTCAAAAGATATTGTAGAAGAAGTTTCATTACCAGATTAAGTTTGTGACATGATGAACACCCAGTAATCATGAAAACAGGCCAGCTTCATTATATGCTTAAATAGGTTTGGCTTGTTTTCCTAATGCAAAGAACATGTTTAATTAAGCAAGAAATATTACTTGATAAAGATATCTATTAAGTCTAACATATCCCTTTTTGAAAATTTAATTAACCAGCGTAACAGTGTATATACTGCATTAAGGTCAGTTCATATACGCGTTGACCAAACCCAATTCTTCAATTAGATAATTATATCATAACATCATTACATAAAAGAAAATTCACTTCAGGGTCTAAAGCCAAGCTTGCACGACAAAAGTTTAAGGGTCGTTTCAAATGATTGATGGATAATTGGAGCTTGAAGGAACAATAATACATTACCCTTGTCTCGAAAAATTTGGCCTAGGAGGAAAAATTCTCAAGAGCATTGGCATGCTGCAACAAATTGACCTTGGGACCCTAGGTCGAATTGGCTTCACTGAGAGCATTCAAAAACCTTATTAAAGACTAAACGATGAAGTACAGTGAATGGTGGAAACGAATAAAGGAACAATAATACATTACCCTTGTCTCATTTCAATAGCAACCAAACAATATATTCCCTGCAGATTCAAAATTCAAATTCAAATGTAACGAAATAATAATAATGATTTTAGATTCAGTGATGCAGAAAAATGTAGAAAAAAGCAATGACATAGCATACCTTAGCTTAATTTTGGAAGAGAAATGCGATAGAAGAGAAAACCCTAGAAAAAGTGATTCCTTTCTTCGTTTCACTGACTTTCCCTCTATCATTCACGTTTTTCTTCGAGCTGCGTTGCTTGCAAGGAGAAACGCTTCTACTACTCTGTCTCCCTCTTTCACTATCCTTATGTCTCTCTCTACTTCTGCTTCATCTTCTACTTCTACCGTTGTCCCTTAGAACCGTCGTAGAATAGGTGTCGTAGAAACTTATATTTCTAGTAAAAAAATATTCATTGATTTCTTGCTCATTGTGCTTTGTTGTTGTTGGATTTTTTATTGTTCAAAGACCTAGAAGGTAAAAGCCTTATTTAATTTGTGCTTTGGTCGTATCTTGCTTTGAATTGTAGTGTTTTATGGTAAGAAAAGTTTTCATGGTTTCCTTACAATTTTTTTGCACTGGGTTAACACTTTTACATGGTTTCCTTACCTTTCACACTTTAGATATGTGCTTCGTTTATCTATAGGTAATAGTTCTGTTAAAAAAAAGCATTGTATTGAAAGTTTAGTGTCAACGTATGTATAGCCAAGCTAAAAGGTAGTGTCACTCATTAATGATTTTGACTGAAAGAAAAGAAAAGAAAATGTTTGTAATGAAGCTTGAATGAAAGAAAAGAAAATGTATGACTTTGAATAAAAGGTAGTGTCACTGTGGCTTGCACTAGCTTGTATATAAAAATTCACACTTAGTCATACAATTTAAGATATGATATGAATTCATAGAGGGTGCTTCACTTTTGCCTGGAGTGAACAACTTGATGTTGGGTATATTATGCACTATTTGGGTAATAAGAATTTCGTAGAACAGTCTTAGTATAGAAGATAAGATATTGTCACAAAATGATAGCACGGTTCTTACACCAGCATTTACAAGCTTGCTATAAATATCCATTATGCCAAATAGTAAATAATCAACCATATATATTGAGATTATGAACAGATAAAAATTTATATGTTAGGCTAATATAAAATTACGAGCTAGCTTATATATTAAAAACAAAAACACTTGAGGAAGGGGATCTCAGACTTTGAGGTTGCTGGAGAAAATGGAGTTATGCCCACTCATACCTATGTCTTTGTCTAAACACAGAACACGCTAACAAAAAAGAAATTAATTGCAATGAGTCTTTTTTTATTTTTCTAGAGACTGATTCCTCACTGTGGCATGGCATCCAAATAAACAGTTTAGAAGAGACCTTCACATCAGCCATGAGCTAACACTCTAAAACTAAAATCTCTTGGATTACTAGCAAGATTCTACCATAAGCAACAATAGTGAACATAAATATGACAAGACCTAAATACAATGTACCAACGACTCCAAGGATGATTTAAGTGAGATGAATTAGATCTTTCAAGTAGAGATGTGTTAGGGGCAAGAATTTTAACACAACAATATGATTATATTACGGATAAGCTATCTAGTTAAAGACCAGGTTTAGAGTACAAGCACATCAACACAAGGTTTCCCCAACACAAAAACCACAAACAACAAACTACACAATGTAAATAACTTCTTCATGCCATTCCTTGTATTATGTTGGTGAGCAAAATTAGATGTCTCTTGGCTAAATGTTGGTGTGTGCACGTGACCAAAAGTATATCATATACACCTTGACTGTGCATGTACCCTAAGTACTATAAGTTTGCTTTCTTGAGAATGATATATAAAAAGGGTATGAACTCCTTGACTTTGCATGTACCCCAATGAATCCATAACCTGAGTGAATTCCTTCCACCAAACCAATGGGAAGACTGCCTAAGGCTATACAAAGCTCCAATGGCTAACTCTTTTTCTCAAATCTAAGATTCATCCCTAAGATTCATTCTTTTTCTCACAAATCTAATCACGTTCCATCATAAAAATACAAGACATTATACTAAAGCTGTACAAAATTTTGCGTCCATCCATTTTTTTTCTCAAATACTGCATTAGATTTTTATCATTGTTGGTTGCAACCTTTGAACAGACATGGACAAAATATACCTTTGGGAATCCAAGTGTAAGTCCAATCAGTATTCCAAATAAATCAACATCTATTTGTATAGACTTGTTAGGGCCAACATAACTACTCAATCCTCACTGCTAAACAACAGGACAAGTAATTATATTTTTTGTATTAGATTTGTATAGGGATTGAACCAGCTTTGAAGTCATTATGGCACTATTAGAAAATCAGATAAAGGTAAAGGAAACTTAACATCTATCTTTCAATATACTCCACAATAAATCATGTTTACTTTAGAAAAATCTCAATCTCAATCTTGTAAATGAAAAAAAAAATGATCTCTTTGTATAGATTCATCCAACTTAACTCAAATTACTCAAAATGTAATATAACATTCAACTTTAAAACTATTAAAAAACACTTCAAACTTCAATGCTTTTACATATATATATATATATATATATATATATATATATATAACGAATTCATTAGCTCGAAGATTTACCTGTGTTTCACTGGATCTGGATGCTGCCATTTTTAAATTTAGTATGCATTTGGCCATCCCTAGTTTTTATAATTAACATCTTATTAAGTCAATGATGGGAGAGATCACATCATGTTATCCTTTTGGGAGTGAATGAAATTTGCTGGTGACCTTTTATCAATACAAGTTTATGTCTTGACAGTAAACCCCGTAATGACAAGGGTCCTTAGCCTTAAGAGTAAAACAGAAAAAAAAATTACAAATTTGTCAAATGGCATTAGTGTTCCTTAAAAAAAGTGAACACACATGAAAATAACAATAATAATAATATTTTATTTATTTAAATAAGTTAATATGCAATACACTAAAAATTTAGATGACCAATACTTAAAACTTAATGTATATTGCTAAATAAGATATCAATTTTTTACTTAACTTATTAAGTAAATAAATTTAACTCAAACATTTCTAAACAAAGAATGCAATATTTTTATAGGTAATATATTCAATGAAAAAGAGATAGAGTTATACAGTAAAGTGAGAAAAATCTCTTGACTTACACCATTTTTTAAGAAAAAAACTTTTATTTACATCATTTAAAGGAGATGGGAGACTCGAACTTAACATGTGTCACATGCAAGTTAAAAAAAAAAATCTTTTATTTTTAGGTCATATTATAACAATTCTCACAACAATTTTTTTATTTCTTTACTAAATTGTAAAGATTGTCAGTATTTTAACGTTTTCCACGCAATTTTATTGGCCCGAACCAAAGACTCTTCGATTCTCACTGTCAAACTCTTCTTTCTACAGAACTGATACTTTCTATTTACTCTTAAATGTGATAGATATGACATTGGAAACATTAGATGGACAATGGAGTCTCAATTATATATTTTTCTGTGATAGAAATTTCTAATATTGAGATAATATTCTATTTAAAGACTATTTTGGCACTTGAAAAGTTCCTTCACCCCCCAACATAGTCTCTTATTGCCTTTTAATTTTTTTGATCATATGACGGCATTAGATTGTTTAATATAGAATACTACTGCTAGATCTATTTGTCCAAAATTGCAATATAACAGTGGAAAATGCAACTGAGTGTTTTACATCTCTTACCTTGTGTTTGGATGGAGAATTTGAAGTGATTAGTTGCATTCTACCTTGTTTACAACAGTTATATTATCTTACTAAATATGCCAAAACTAGGTGCAGGGGATTTTAGGTGTGATAAAATTTTATCAACACCTGAGAGCATTGTGTTTTTGTTATGTTACCTGAGAACAATGTCTTCTACCTAGCCTTTCTGTTCTGGAACCATATAGCAATTTATCTTCGTTGCAAGCCAAGTGCTCTTGCAAGCTGCATTTTCCTCTCTAGCTCAAGCTTGTTCCCCAACTCAAAGTTCTTCTCAAGTGTGTTTTTGTTATGTGCTTCTCAAAGCTAGTTAGGTGTAAAATTATTTACAAGTCCTATCAAAAGCATTTAGAAATGAATTGTCGTATTCTAGAGATTGCAAATGGTTAGATGTTTAGATCTTATTAGTGATTTCCTTGGTATAATTTGCACTGTCATTATAGTTAATTTTTTATTAAATGAAATCATATATCATACTAAGTTATCTACCTTTCCTGTTGTGACTTTTTTTTCCTTGTGTCAGGTTTTTGTGAACAAGGAATAGAAGACTTACATTCTTACAAAGTAAGAAAAAAAGTTGAATATTTCAAAATTGTTTGATTATGTTGTTTGTTTTGGATCCTCAAATTCGCAAAATAATTCGTGAATGATTGAGTATTATCAGTGAAGTGACATCAATGTGGATAATATATGATTTTAGGTCTTGATATGTATTGAAGTATTTTCTTCTCTTACGAACAATGAAATTAATATCAATTTTTGAATTTTGTTTGAGATGATTGTCTTGAAATTACGTAATTTTTTAATTCTAATACATTTTCAAAAATTATTGCGAGACTACGTAATTAAATTTTTTAACAAGAAATTAGAGTGAACTGAAAATTACATATCATTCATCTTTAATGTTACAGTATTGTTTAATCCAAATTTTTTTGTGTGCTAATATAAGAATATTGTGTAAGATTCAATATTGTTTAGCATTAAAATTATTTTTATTATTTAATTATTAAATATTGTCTAGCATTAAAATTATTTTGAATATTTAAGTATTTAAAAAATGATTAATATTTATTTTTATTCAATATTTAAATTTTAATTTTTAAATAAATATTTAAAAAATAAAATTTGAATTCCATTGAATTTAAATTACTTTATCCAAACAAAAATTAAAATATTGAATTGTTTCATCTAAACAAAATATTTATAAAATAAAAAAAAATTAAATCAAGATATTATGTATTTGAATTTCTTATAAATTTTGAAATTCTTCATCCAAACAAAAGATTAGGGATATTAAAGTCATTTAGCATTTTTAAAAACAAAGACTCTCTTTCTCCACCTACCCGTCTCTCTCATCGATCTGTTACCTTTCATCTTCCCATTTCACCAAATGTTTCTAGACTTCAACATTTCGTTTGAGTCTCAAGATCAGCCTGATTCTAACACCATCATTAACTTTGGGCGCACATTTCTGTTCATTGTATCCGTTAAATATTTGGTTGCCCAAGAATTTGAGAACCTGTTGGCCAATTACAGTAGAACCAAAGGACACTGGGGCTCAATATGGGTGAGTTCCTATTTAAATTTGTCCGATGTGGTGACGGAGAGTTTCCAGATTTGATTTTTCAGTTCAAAAGCATATGATTTGCAAACTGAATGGTTTGGATTTCACCCGTCATCTTACTCGTGTGAATCAATCAAGAAGTCGAATCATTCTTGATATCAATTATTGTGCAATTGAGGGGAAAAACACCAAGAAGGTTTACACTAACGGTCTTACTTTCACTTAAGCTGTTCTTATAGTTACATAGAAGTGTTTTTAACACTTACAAGGGAAAAATTAGGATCTATTTAGTTCAAAATATACAACAATAATAAATAGAAAAATAAATTTGTGGAGATAGTTCTCTTGTACTAACAAAAAGTTCTCTTCAATGGTGTAAAGACTCTAGGTGTATTCACACTGAAACCAATCTCTCCTATATTTATTCCCCATATACAAAGTTTGCCCAGAACTTATATGGTGTTTAGCTTCCTTACATACAAAGTTTTTTTTTGTCTTCTCTCTCCCCGATATATTTGTTCCTAATCTTATCTTCTTCTTATATGTGTACTCACCATGCTTTAACATTCTTATCTTAACACAATTAATACAATTAACACAGTTAATACAATTTATTTATGTTTTATCTTTAATTAGCATCTACAGATTGTTAAGCTTTTGAGAATTGAAAGAAAGAATTAGACTCTTGAGGTTCTTGAATTAAACGTGATAAAGTATATATTGGAGCAATTTTATCCATTGTAATCATTAGATTAGAAATAAAAATTACTTGCTAGTGATAGAAATGAATATTAATAGCTAACCCACAATTAATTTCTGAATATTATTATTGATAATTTTACAGTGCAAAGGTATTTACATTATATACACTTAGGCTCATAACTGTTTGCCCAGAATAAGGCAACAAACTGTTCCAACTAAAAAGGGAAATAAGACAAGAAATAAAAGAAATAACAATTAAGGGAAGAAAATGATTAACAAGAGCAGAAGAAATCAACTGTCCTTCAACAGATTGGAGTTATCCATCTACTCCATAAAATGGATTTTGCTAGCATAACTTTTGTGGCAAATATGAACTATCCATACAGAATAGGAAAAAGGGAAAAGAAAAAGTAAGCAATGCACGTTTTGTTTCATTTGTGTATTCTTTTTTTGTCTCAAGGGGACGATATGCTATCATTAAAATTTTTTTTTCTCAGTTTATTTTTATTACTGGTACACGGAAAACCTAGAAATAAATTAGAAGCATAGTTGTCAGCAACACAAACCTAAAAATCAGATAAAAATCTACCAAAATACTTAAACAAAAGAACAAATAAAAGATGTAGCAGCATGTAGGTCAGCAAATTAATCAATTATTTTTCTCCACTATCATTACTGTTAGAAATATAATATATACATATATAACTATTTGTATCTTCTCCTAAGCATTTGGGATAGTTGGTTAATGACAATTACCTTTCATTTCGATGTCCACAAGCTATGCATTCAACCTTTACATAGCCACCAGGATCCATACCTCCACCTCTGCTCGTACCTGGCTTCAAAAGTATAGCAGCTTCCCAAGACAAAGCAGTAATTATATCCAACCAACTCTCTTTTCCATCTTCATCACAAGTAGCTAGGTTCTCCACTTGTAAGAGCTAAGCTACTAAAGCTCTATAATGCCCTTCCACTACAGTCTTCATGGCCTTCCTATGATCTTCACTTGTTTTATCTCTGCTACGACATTCTCCAGAATCAAAACTAGTGAAGGATCGTAGATATCCCCATTCCCCACCTCCAGTAGTACCTTCATTTTCATCATCATAAAAAAGAACAGCTTCTCTATCAGAAGAATAAACATAAAATAACAATAAGAACAGAAAAACAAAAAAGTTTGACGACAACAGCAGAATTCACCATCATTAAGAATTAGTCAAATATATATTTCTACTATAAATGACATTAAGAACTAATTTATAACAAGATCCTATCTAGACACCCTCATTTTCAGTACTAAAAGACCACCCTCTATCAGCACCATTTGGTTCATCTCTGAATTAGCACATGATCACATCAAAAATTTGTAGCACAGCCTTATAAAATCCACATCTTAGCACAACCATACAAAGACACATCTTTGCTAGACTAACATTCGTCTATGTACAACCAGATTCTCAATAAGCAAAAACTCTAGCTCATTTTCAGCCTTGTTAACTCTTTACTCGATGTGGATGTTTTCGTCAGCATCAGAAATGTGAGGACATAAATGACTCCAAATATTTACAGGGAATGGAAAGACAATTACATTCAGCAATCTAAAAAAATGAACAAAAAAGAAAGAGTACATGCTGAAGCAATAGCCAAATTGGTTAGAAGTCACATTCCCTGCAGCCTCAGAGGGATTTGCACTCCTCCTAGAATTTAAATTTTCTTGCTCACCTGTTATATGATTCATATGCAAAGATTGATGGGACTATACGGCACATGCTGATAAGGCCCAGTTGTATAAGGAACTAAACCAGCAGTGCTGCTGCTACTATGACAAGTGCAACTGGACTTAGTGCAGACAAAGCTTAGTAGATATTCATTTCACATTTGTCCAAATCCAAGGATAACAATGGGTTCACTAACGTTGAAGATAACAATGGGTTCACTAATAAACACATACAAAGAAGGGCCAAACCTTACTGTATGTTTGGACATGATCTCTCCAAAGGGAACTTGTTTTAAGAACATCTCTTAGGGTTGATATAAGCTCAAAAGACGTGGCCTTTATAACATCATTGTCTTTGTTACAAGTTTTATCCTACAACACCAAGTAATATCCGATAAGAGAATGGATAATTCAATACAAATATTTTAGTTTAATGAAAATATAAAATGAGGAAGTAGTAGATAAAGACATACCTTGAGATGATCGACTTTTACAGTAAGTGGATCCTCACTAACCTGCAAAAAGACAAATTTTCAGTGCTAAATAAACATCGTAGAACAAAACTTTCCTACAACCAATTCTCTAGCAAGATTCTGGCGAGCCTTGGGTTTGAGTGGCGCGACCTAGGAATGTAAACTCGAGAGGAGAGGAAGGGGCCAACCTAGGTATGTGAAGAGGAATGGGCACAAGAGTAGATGAAAAAAAAAGCCTACGATGGTTCCTTTATAAAACCGACTTTGAATATTTAATTTTAAAGACGATTTTGACAAAAGCCGTCTTTGAAAAGATATTTCAAAGACAGTTTTGCAATAACCATTTTTGAAAAATTGCGATTATTTATAAAAGTACCACCACAGTTTTTAAGACGACGGTTTTCTAGGATCGTCCTTGATGCAGTATCGTAGTATCGCTTTTTTGTAGTAGTGAACAACCTGACAACCTGGAGACTTGTAGCTTAAAATAAAAGCATGTGATGCAAGCTATTTATTTAATCAATAATAAGGCATGACCTAACAACCAGGGGACTTATAATTAATTAAGCATGAGATGTGAATTTCAAAATTATTTTTTATACTAAGCATGTGGACTAACCGGGGGTGTATTAAATTTAATTTGTAGATACTAATACGATTGACCTGACAACCAGGTACTTATTAGGTATGATTATTTTTTAAAGTGTATGTGACACATCATGTCTTAGAAAAATATATGTGATATATTTTTCCTTAGAATATGTTTCAAAAATGACTTCACAACCAAGTAACTCATTCATAGTTTTAGAGTGTGTTTGAAATTCTATTCTTTTTTTATTAAAAGTAAATGTTTAGATATTTTAGTAAAAGGAATTCAAAATTTTTGAATTTTAAAAGGGATTTTAGTTAGTTGAAAGAATAGAATTTCAAATTCTATCTTCAAGGGAGTTAATTTGAAAATTCTGTAACTGACTCTTGAACTTTTCTCTCTCAAACTCAACGTACCTTGGAAGGAGCACAACCATGGTGTCGAACGAGAAGCTCCACCAACTCGATCCCCACGAAGCAGTTCCTCGCAATCTTCATCTTCATCAACTGATCCTGAATTGGCAACCTCTGCCTCAAAACCCTAACCACCCTCCCAATCTCCTCCTCCTCCTCTGTCATCGCCGCCTCTTCCACCTCTGCCGCCTCGTCGAATCCGTATGTCGGCGCCGATGGCCCCTCGCCTACCGCCGCCGCCAGCCTCCTCTCCAACTCCCCACTGTCGTCCTTCCTCGGCGCATTCAGCTCCACCAAGCCTCCGATCAGTCTCTCGCCGAAGAAAATCTTCGGCACCATCGCGCTCCCTATTCTCTTTCTCAGCTCCTTCTCCCGCTCCGCGAAAACGTCGACGTTTATCTCGACGAACCTCAACGATCTCTCTCTAAAGAACCTTCGCACTGCGCAACACTCTCAAAATTAGGGGAGAGAGGAGAATTTGGGTTTGACTTGTTGGTTTTGGTTTGAAATCTGGGGCTGTGATTGTTGAAGAGAGAGGATGTATCCAAACATAGAATTTTAAAAATAAAGGAATTTAAATTGAAGCATTTGAAATTCTCAAAATTAAAATTCTTTAGAATTTTAAATTGCCTCATCTAGAGTATGTTTGGATAAGGTAATTTAATTAGGTAATGTATTTTTTATAGGGAATTAAACTATTTTTTATTAAAAGATATTTTAGTAAAAGGAATTCAAAATTTAAGAATTTTAAAAGGGAGTTTAGTTAGTTGAAAGAATATAATTTCAAATTCTATCTTCAAGAGAGTGAATTTCAAATTCTGGAAAGCAAGTTTCTCTTCAGCAGAATCTCAAACCTCCCAAATCGGAATCTCAGACTCCGACGGCT
This sequence comes from Glycine max, assembly GCF_000004515.6. Classification (NCBI taxonomy): domain Eukaryota; kingdom Viridiplantae; phylum Streptophyta; class Magnoliopsida; order Fabales; family Fabaceae; genus Glycine; species Glycine max. The sequence continues at coordinate 35,799,624 of NC_038245.2, forward strand.
ACCACTGTTGTGGACTGCATCTCCGCAGTCAAGAACCAACATGACAAGATATGCATTCTCGCCATCGATGGCGGCGGCATGCGAGAAGGTGTCTAAAGTAGAGGAGACTGCAGCAACACGCAAGCAAGAAGAAACAAACGCATGGCGAATTGGAACTCACCATATAGAGAGAGGGGGGCATTTGGGCATGGCAAAATGTGAAGACAGAAAGGTGAATCTTCTTCCTCTGAAGGCCATTTGGTTTGGTCTTTAGAGAACAAAGATCAAGAGAGAGGGAGCTCGAAACCCGAGAGAAAGGGAGAGAGAAGAGAAGCATTCAAAGAAATAAGAAGAGTGGCACAAAGACCATTGTAGAGAGAGAAGAATAGCAGTTACAGTAATGCCTATGAAAGGATCACGTGGCTGAAGTTCCCTGCGTGGAAGTAGAGCGTAATGCATCGTACTAGAGAAGTTTGCTTTCACTTTTAATAAAAGAATCCAAACACACAATTTTAAAAATAAAGGAATTTAAATTAGAGCATTTGAAATTCTCAGAATTTAAAATTCTTTAAAATTTTAAATTGCCTCATCTAAACACACTCTATAGGAATTTCCCACATAAATAAATATTGAAACGAAATTGGTTGGATCCAATTATGACGATTAATATCGTTACCTAAGAATTATCCACATGCATAAGATGCTTAATATGCTAATTGACTAGGAGAATCAAGTGATGCAATCCTACCCCGCAAGGGCATTGGCTAGAAGACTCCAAGTAGATTGGGCTAGAGATCCAAGGAAAGGCCCTAGGGTTCTCATGAGCCTTGGGGTAGATTTTGAGCCCATGGGCTAAGTATGAGCCCGCTTATCTTTGTAAATATTAGAATAGGTTATTCCTTCGTCCAGGCCTTGTATTTTGGCCATTCTAGTAGTATAGGGTTTTAGCCTTGTATTTCGGGGCATTTTGAGTTGTCTTTGTAATAAGGACTTTTTTTTGTTATTTTCATGTTTTTCGTCATGGGGGTGAGCTTAGCTATTATAGGGGGTGTGTAGCTAAGCTCTAGCAGGTGAGCTTAGCTATTATAGGGGGTGTGTAGCTAAGCTCTAGCAGGTGAGCTTAGCTATTAAAGAGGTATGTGTAGCTAAGCTCTAGCTTCTTAAGGAATCTTCTTAAGGAAGCTTCTCAAGGAGGTGAGCTTAGTTATGAGAGGGGTGTGTGTAGCTAAGCTCTAGCTTCTCAAGGAAGTTTTCTCAAAGAAGCTTCTTAAGGAAGTTTTCTCAAGAAAGCTTCTCAAGGAAGCTACCTAGTCTATAAATAGAAGCATGTGTAACACTTGTTGTAACTTTGATGAATGAGAGTCTTGTGAGACACAACTCAAAGTTCAACTTCTCTCCCTTTTTCTTCCTTCAATTTCGTGCTCCCCCTCCCTCTTTCTCTCCCTCTTTCTTTTCCTCCATTGAAGCATCCTCTCCAAGCTTCTTATCCAAGGGTCATCTTGGTGGTGAAGCTCCTTCTTCCATGGCTTATTCCTTAATGGATGGCGCCTCCTCTCACCTCCTTTCCTTTGTCTTCCGTTGTATCTCCATGGTGGAAAATCACCATTAAAGGACCCCATTGAAGCTCAAAGATCCAGCCTCCATAGAAGCCCCACAAGCAAGCTTCCATCAAGTGGTAATCAGAGCACAAGAGCTTCAAGTAGGTGCTCCTTAAACCTCCATTAATTTTTTTTCTTTACCTTCTCTTCCATTGTTGTTTCTTCATTTTTCTCCATGTATCTCCTCACATGTCTTGTTCTAAATGTTTTTAACATGATTCTTTAGAGTTTCCACCAATTAAACTTGCTATAGAAGTTAGATTTGATTTTCTATGGTTCAAATTTCTTGTTCTTGTTCTTGAACCATGAATTGTGTTGAGTTTAGGTTCCTTTGAGTTTTGTCTTGTTATTTTTTGTGGCTGAAACCTAAACCATAAAATTCTTACAAAAATATTAAAGTAGAAGAAAACCTCAAAAATCTAGAGTGACTTGTTCACCTATTGTAGTTTTGTCATAGAAGTAAGTCATGTCTAGTCATGAAACTTGTCACATAAGATTTCTTATGTTGTGCAGAATTTTATTTTCTTGTTTCTTTGTCTAACTCATTTGTTCATGAGTGTATGAAATTCTTTTAGCCTATTATTTGATTTGAGTCAAATCTTTCATGTTAATTAGTCCTTAACATGTTCATGCAAAATTCTTAGAGAGTCTTTGATTGTGAACCTTTTCTTGAACTTTTAGGTTTCTTTATGATTGTGTCTATTGTGAATTTGAGTTTTGGTGATTGAATTGCTGGCTGAAATGTTGATCCTAAGTGAATATTGAACTCTGAAAACTGTGGTAAACAATCCTAGTCTGTTCAACATACATAGGAAGGTTGAAAGTAAGCCCAAGGCAATCAATATACCATGCTTAAAGAAACAAATCGCTGGTGCTGGCAGCTTGGACATACAAACTTGTAAAAATTACTGAGAATTGGTTACTTCGAATTTTGAGTTGAAATTTTTACTTAATTTTATAGACATCTGGAAAAAAGTTATAAAAAAAGAAACAAGTGATTTGGATAAAAGGAAAAAATACTAAAAATCGCACAAGTTGGCAGAAAAATCAGTATCCAGAAAAAAAAGGTGAAAGGGAAGGGTGCTTGTTGTTTTGGCTCAAAATTTATTCTATAATTGGAAATTTCAATTCAAAATTAGTGTGAAGACAAGTGCCAAAGCTAGAGTTTTGTTGAGTCTTTTTTTTTTCAGTTTTTTTACTCTACTCTAGAGCCATTCTAAGTTTCTCTTTGAGTCCTAGCTTGCTTCTATGTCCTTTTCATTGCTTTAATTGTTGAATAATCCTTGAAAAATTGTCTTGTTAAAACTCCATTGGTTTAGCTTTCATTTCATTTTTTTTGGTCTTTGGTTATTGCTTGTCTCTTTGTTTCCTTGTTTGTGGGTTGCCATATAGGGAATTGGAAGGAGGATTGGTGCCATCCCTTGAAGAATTTGAGTCCAGAAGCAAGGGGCCAACCACCTTAAGAGCTATTGGACTAAGAAGCACTCCAAATTGAGTGAATCACCAAAGAGAGAACAACCACCAAAAATGAGGACCGTTTTGTAATTTTGTAATTTGCAATTTAATTACCTTCATTGCTTTCAAGTTTTTGTAACAAAAAGGCCTTTCATTGGAAGTGTGTTGGGAGCCTCCAATAGGTTACCAAACTTCCATTTGTGTGTAATAATTTTAGGCAATTTTTACTTAGGATAGTGAGTGTTTTGTTGGGAACCTTGAATGTGGTTATCCAAACACTCTTAGGATTCACCTAGTTTACATTTCTTGCTTACTTTCATAGCTTATTTCTTTTACCTTCCATTGTCAAACCGCCTAGATAGCTTGCATTTTACCAATTAGTTTTTTTTTTACCTTATCTTTCACACCTCTTTTAGTGTTTATTTGGCTAGTTTCAACCATAGTTTCTTTTACCTTTTGTTTTTAAACCTCCAACAAGAAAGAACCACAACTTAGGAACCAACATGAGTCATCATTCATCTAGTGTTAATGGTGAGGGTACTAGTCATAAAGACCCTTTATCTAGAATCTTAGATGAGTTGAGTTCCCTCAAGTTATGGAAAGAAAAATAAGAGAGAAAAGAAAAAGGAAAAAAAAAAGAGTGGAAGAAATAAGTCAAGATGAAAGAAAGAAAATAAGAGAGGAAGAAAGAAGAAAAATAATGAAAGAAATGAAAAGAGAAAAACATGCCTCCAATAGTAGTCATAACTCTTGCAAGAGCCTAAGTGAAGAACTTCGTGACTATTACGAAAGAAGGCATAGGTCACATCTTAGACCTCACTCCCATAGAAGAGAAAAGGAAAGAAAGCCTCAAGAGGCTAACATTAACCTCTCATACTTCCATGGGAAGGACAATGTAGAGGCTAACTTAGATTGGGAAATAAGGGTAGAACAACAACTTAAAAAGAAGTCTACTTCAAAATCTTATGGCTCTCACTCTTATCCAAAGAAAGACCAAGGTCAAGGCATCTTAGGGGTGACACCTTCTAAGCCCAAAGATGATAAGGGGAAGGCAATAGAAAAGCAAGCCCCTAAGGCTAGTATGCAAGAGAAAACTAGCTCTATAAAGTGCTTTAAATGTCTTGGAAGAGGACACATTACTTCTCAATGCCCCACCACAAAAACCATGATTATGAGGGGCCAAGACATTTATAGTAGCCAAGATGAGGCTACTACTTCACCTTCCTCTAGTGAAAGTGAAGAAGCAAAAGGGGAAGAATCTAGTGAAGAAATCTACCCCCAAGAAGATGGACAACCATTAGTGGTTAAAGAGAAGTGTAAGGAGGTAAGTGTCTCCTCCAAGAGGTTAGCTAAGAAGGAAACTCATTTTACAATAAAGACAAACATTAAAGAAACTTTCCCTCTTAGACAACCTCCACATTTTCTCTTTTGTAAAAAGATACTTGCTAGCATTGCCACACCTCTTGGGCTTGAGTTTATTCCTCAAGTAAAGAAGTTGTTGGATGAGGGTTTGGTTCGCAAGAGCTTAAATCCTTGTGCTTTTTTGGTGCCCAAAATAGGATTATTAGGCACCAAGTCCCTAAAATAGGTGGTATGATGAATGTTTTGAGTGGTGCAACCCTCTTTTGTAAAATCACTCGTACACCTAACATCTTCATGGTGTGTGTACATAGGGACCCATTAGATAGGTTTGTTCTTATTTTTAGTTTCAATACAAACTTAGGTACTCATATGGGACACCTTAGGTTTGTCATACTTTTTGGTAGGAATAATCAATATGAAAATACAGAAAAATGTATGTTTTATTGCGTTACTTTTCTTAATTTTTCAAATAGTGATCAACGGGTTCCCATGAACCCTAAGAGAATAAAGGTCATTCCTGAGTGGCTCACTCCACCAATTATAAGAAAAATTTGGGGCTTCCATGACTTAACAAACTTTTACAAAAGGTTTGTCCCATATTTTTCTATACTTGTAGCACCACTCATTGAGTTGGTGAGAAACCATGTTCCTTCATGGGAAGATGCCCAGGAAATGGGTTTTCAGACCTTACCTTACTTCAACATACCAAACACCACTAATACATGTGTTTTTGTTCTTTTTACAGGTGTTGAGGGAAGGAGCCCAGAGTATGATGAAACTCGGGATTTGAGGTCAAATCCTTTCCAAGGTGGAGGGAATGATGCAATCCTACCCCGCAAGGGCATTGGCTAGAAGACTCCAAGTAGATTGGGCTAGAGATCCAAGGAAAGGCCCTAGGATTCTTATGAGCCTTAGGGTAGATTTTGAGCCCATGGGCTAAGTATGAGCCCGCTTATCTTTGTAAATATTAGAATAGGTTATTCCTTCGTCCAGGCCTTGTATTTTGGTAATTCTAGTAGTATAGGGTTTTAGCCTTGTATTTCGGGGCATTTTGAGTTGTCTTTGTAATAAGGACTTTTTTTTGTTATTTTCATGTTTTTCGTCATGGGGGTGAGCTTAGCTATTATAGGGGGTGTGTAGCTAAGCTCTAGCTTCTCATCTCAAGGAGGTGAGCTTAGCTATTAGAGAGGTATGTGTAGCTAAGCTCTAGCTTCTTAAGGAATCTTCTTAAGGAAGCTTCTCAAGGAGGTGAGCTTAGTTATGAGAGGGGTGTGAGTAGCTAAGCTCTAGCTTCTCAAGGAAGTTTTCTCAAAGAAGCTTCTCAAGGAAGTTTTCTCAAGAAAGCTTCTCAAGGAAGCTACCTAGTCTATAAATAGAAGCATGTGTAACACTTGTTGTAACTTTGATGAATGAGAGTCTTGTGAGACACAACTCAAAGTTCAACTTCTCTCCCTTTTTCTTCCTTCAATTTCGTGCTCCCCCTCCCTCTTTCTCTCCCTCTTTCTTTTCCTCCATTGAAGCATCCTCTCCAAGCTTCTTATCCAAGGGTCATCTTGGTGGTGAAGCTCCTTCTTCCATGGCTTATTCCTTAATGGATGGCGCCTCCTCTCACCTCCTTTCCTTTGTCTTCCGCTGCATCTCCATGGTGGAAAATCACCATTAAAGGACCCCATTGAAGCTCAAAGATCCAGCCTCCATAGGAGCCCCACAAGCAAGCTTCCATCATCAAGTTACCAATGATCTTCTAGTAATTTTATGTGCATATATGCTTTAGATGCAGTAACTTATTTGCCAAATAAAGTTTCTACAAAATTAGTATCTACAACTCCATATGTGATATGAAAAGGACTAGAATGAATCTCAAACACAACAAGGTTTGGAATTGACCCACTTACATTAAGAGATCGCAAATAGACAAAGTTGAGGCAATGTCTAGGAAATGTAGATTCATTGGGTATCCCAAATTCATAATCTCTATCGTGATAACAAGCCTCTAATTTTAATCAAGGACTTGTCAAATTAACAATTTAATAAAACAATAAATATGATAGTAAAATAAAGAACAATTCTTTACTAAAATTGATAACCTGATGAATTGGATCTTAGGCATACATATTTATCCCTAATATGTTCAACTTTCTTATTCCTACACGATGTGAAACTTTACTCCACACTTGTACTACAACAATCTCCCCTCATGTGTGAGTCTCTTCCACATGATAGTCTCTCCCGAAGACTTCAACTTCATTGCATGATAGAGGACCTCGTCTGCCAAACACAAGCGTATGGTTACCGCAATCCTCTCTTGTAACTCCTCCCAATCCCAAACCTTCATATTATTAGGCTCGCCCAATGCCTTCAGAAGATTTTGTTGTGTCAACAAATCCTTTAGTAGTCTTTATCATAATCCAAAATTTCTCGTTCCATCGAACTTCCCCACTTTGAATTTGACCCCAAAGTTAAGCACCATTTGATACCAGGTGTTAGCAATAGAAACGGAGTTGTTGAAGTAACTGAAAAATATAAAATAACATAAACAATATACTTAAAAAGGGTAATAAGAAAATTGAATAAATATTTTAAGGATAAAAAGGAAAAAGATATAAAAATAACTAGAAACTAACATTTTAAAAAATGCTAATTGAAGTAGTGTTTAAAAACACACTAAAAGCTATGAAAAAAAAAGCTACTTAAGAATTCTTGTTCACAAAAAAGTCAAACAAGTTTTTCGATTAGTAAAAAAACTAAAAATTGACTGAAATGGTTTGCCAAATATAGTCTGAGTTAAAATACTATATACAATTTATATATATATATATATATATATAACTAAAATGATAACAAGAAAAATAAATATCCAATTTATTTTCTTTTGGAAACAAATGATATTGATCACACTAATGTTAACATTACTAAATTTATAAGATTGGTTGGGTGGTTGAGAAAGAAGAAAAGATGAAAAATATTGTGGGTTCGATCTTTCCAACTAACAAACTAATAATTAACATTTGTTGGGAAAAAAATTTACTAAAATAAATTAATTCTATGTTCATGTTCAAATTTATTTAAGTTTATAAGGTTTTCTCAAAATTTAATTAAACAAGTTCAAATTCTTATTTTATTAAAACATGGTTTAAAGAAAGTACAACTTTAATTAATTTGATGACCATAAAAAAGTCTGATGAAGATATATAAAATACGAAAATATTAAATCATACTAAAAATGCTATGATAATAATTAGTTATTACATATTTATTGTTAATAAGATAAAAAAAATAATATTAAAGGAACATGTTATATTTTATTCAATAGTTAGCTATTAATAATTAACATGTTATAGGAATTGTAAAAAGAATAAAAATAAAAATATTTCTCAATCGGGTCAAACTGGGCCAATTTGGTTCGGGCTACCGGGTTTCACCAAACCCGTCCGAATCAAAACAAACAAAACCGGGTGAATTACATTTCCGATCCTACATCTTAATCAAACCGCGTAGGACATCGGTCCCTATCAAACCGGTCCGACCAACCAAACGATCCAATTTTTATTACTATGTTGAAGACCAATATCCATGCTCCTACCTGTTTCCATCTTAATAGGTTTTATTTTAATATATTTATTATGCATTTATGTAAATTTTAACTAATAGAATTATTTTATATTAAATTATTAAAGATAAAGTAAAAAATTATTTTGTATTAAATATATTAGTTAATAATATTAAAATTTTAACAAATCTAAAAATTAACCATGGTTGATTAAAAAACTGACAATGCATGCATTTAAATTAAATTTCTATAATAGGTAGGGACATGTAGATAGATACATATCTTCGTCCCCGTTTAAACACTACTACAAAATGTAGATTTGACATCACTAACTTAACATCGGTTATAAAACTGATGTTAACAAAAACGCGGTGGCATAATGGTAAATAACGTGACTTTCTTAACATCGGTCTTTCAATGAACCGATGTTAACATAGTAGGTTAACATCGGTTTTATAAAACCAATGTTAACATCACTTCATAACGTCCGTTAACATCGATTTGTCCAAAAAAATGATGTTGGTAAATGATAAGTTAACATCGTTTTTTTTAAAAAAAATTGATGTTAACGTTAACATCACTTCGTTAACATCAGTTTTTTTTAGAAAATCGATCTTAGTGAACTTAATTTTTCACAATATGATTGGCTCCACACCCTAATTCATTAACGTACATTTGTAGCATCTTCCTCTCTGTCGCAGCTCTGTGTCGCCTCCATGTTGCTAGCCACATTCGTCGAGACACTTCTTTCTCACTCCCACTCCTCATCGCCTCTCGCTGCCACTATTGCTGCCGCTCGAGGTAAGCTTCATGTCTTCAAATACCTTAACTATATAAGAGTGGATTGTGTTGTCTTCTGCTTTTTATAAGGACATAGTTCTCTGTAGAATTTTTATGTTAAATCATTGGTTCCTAGCCACATTGTTGGTGTGGGAATAGAGACCCACATTGTTTTCATTGACACTCAACTACATCCATAGTGTTTGTGTCCAGTCTTTGGACTTATTTTAATGATGCCATAAATATATCACTGTGAGTTGGGTGTAATTTTGTTAAAAACATTCCCCACATACGAAAGCTTCACTAATAAACTCTAACCAACCCAGGTTAATCATAAAATTCATCTTAGAGTGTGAGGTTTGTCTGTGTTATAGTACCTTTGATGGATCAATGTAGTATAAGCACCTTTTTCACATGAATGGATTTGTAGTATATGCTTTTTGTGTATGTAAATTTTGCCTTTAAGATGTTGTTGATGTCTCTATGATGAGACTAGTTGATACGCTTGCTTGTGCATGATTGACCTTGCTGTATGAACTGATTAACAATTGATTGAAATTTGTACTCGAGTAGATTAGAAGGATTAGATATTATTGTTATGCTTACACCATTTTTGGTTATGAATATCTACAGGGTATCCCTTCATATACTGCTCACCTACTTTCGATAAACTTAAGAGGTATTTAATTTTTAAGTATTTAAATTATTGAAGAAAAATATCAGTTTTGTTCCTTTTTGGATTTTGTATAGGATCTATTTGCTTCCATCTTTGTTCTTTGAGTTGATGCTGCTATGTGGAAACTATAAAACATTTTAAGCAAACTCATTGGAAACTGTAAAACATTTTAAGTTTGATAATTCAAGAAATTACATGGCTCCAACTCTACTCAAGGAACTCATTGACCATCATAGCTTAATACAATATAAGTCTAGAATTGAGATTGTCAAACAAATGACTAGATAAGAATATTGAAGGAACTTTACTACAATATTCTTATCTAGTCATTTGTTGGAGTCCACAGTGTACTACAATATTGAAGAAATTAGTATAGTCAATTGAGGTTAGACAAAATAATTTCAGTTAGCTAAGTAATGAAAGAATGTTTGAGAGAGAGGTGGACAAAATAACATAACTATGATTAATTAGTCAATCCATTAAGTTCCCGTGCATGACATGTGTCAGGTAGGGAAAGGCTCTTAAATTGAGTACATACCATTACATTTGCCCACACTGATTATATATAACCATAACTTACTAAACACACAGAGTCTAATATATAAACTACAATTAATCATAGGATGATAACCAAATTATGCAAGGCTAACATTATCATCTTATAATTAATAAGTTGAGTATATATATGATATATCTTAAGTATAATCTGGAGACTTGCGAGTGTAGGAGTTGAGACTGAGCTCTAAGGAAACACAAGAAGCATTCTTGAACCCTTCTTCAGTATGATACTAGTCGTTTCCATCATAGTTATACAAATTAGACTTGAGGTTGCAATAGCCATGGATGTCCTCACCGTGCATAGGGAATAAAGGGAGGGTTTCAATCTTAGTAGCACCAATGTTCTCTGCTTCTTCTTCTAGGGTTTCTTGATCACTTGGCCTTATTTTGTCAAAGAAGTTGGCATAGGTTAAGGAATTATATGGGTCCACTCCAACCCACCCCAAGTTGTGGTTTATTCCAACATGGCCACTACTACCCCCAGTTGATATTGAGCAGTCCTAATAAGAAATTAATTAAAAGGATTCAAAACAAAATGAATTAATTAAGAATTAATCAAACACTTAATTATGAAATGATTTCAAAATCTATTTATAAGCTAGTGAACTCCTTGTTTGAACTTTGGATACTCCCTCTCTCGAAATGTTTTCCTTTATACATACATTGCTTTGTCGTTATATAAGAGAGTCAAGAGACCCATGGGGTTTTTCCATTTATGGAAGTTTCAAGGATTGAATAGTGTAAAAGACTAATTATCGCTCCATTTTGTTCTTAAATAATATATCGTGGGTATATAGTAGACTATCACTTACTTGTGCGCACTACACATGTCATGGATCATGGATATTGCTTTCGATTTCAATGCATTCCAAAGTTACATATATGGTCACTAAGCAATGATAAAAGATAAAATATATACAGCTAGGAATTCATATTAGAGTGGGAGAGAAGGTATAAATTTTTTTATATATAACACACAAGTTGGTATCCCATGCCTTTTACCTATTCCATCTCAAGCTTAGTTAGCTTTCTTCCCCAAAGCTCCTTGTCCTAAGCCTTTCACTACTATTAAAAAAATTGTAGTAATATATGTTATTATACCTTTCACCTTATTTGTGGAGTTGTTGCTCTTGATGTTTAGTCAAATATATGCTTTAATGGTGCATTTTGTTAAAAGGTGCGACATACTGATTGTTTAGCTAAAAAGGTCACTTGTTCTCCTTGGGTTTTCATGTAGCTTCTAGTCATAATAAGTAGGTTTTCTTTCATTTTGCTTTTGTTCAACTATTTCACTGCATTACATAGTATTCTCGGTTCTCCACTAGTCTCTTTCCTACTAGGTATCCATATTATCTGAATATCAGCATCTTAATTTGGATTTGATTCATAATTTTGGGCAATTTCTCAATGAGTATTTAGATGCGCAACACTGTTATATGTGACGTATTTTCTGTCCTGACTATTTCAAATTTCTGGTTTTGTCTTGATTAGGGATGCCACTTAACTGAATTACAGGTCAAAATGAATTAAATGATCCAGACACGGGTGACTCAGACAAAGGAGAGTTGTACGTCAAAGAAAATCCTCCCAGCCTGGTTATCCTAGGAAGACTTTATGAGGGGTCCACAACCGTTCACAAAATTCCTTTGCTCCATGATCAAGTCAAGGTTGGTGTTGAGGAGGTTAGAGATGCAGATGCTCTCATTCCTGTACCCACTGAAAAGGTTAAGTTAGTGGGGCAGGCACTTAACACCTTCCTTACTTGGCCGACACATCTTGTCAAGCGTTTATCAAAACAAGTATTTTAGTGTCATTAAATGCTTTTTTTTTCAATTAAAGTGTTCATTGTAATTAAATTATGTTAATTAACTATGTTGGATAAACAGGGAGCTGTGGGACTGACGAAACTTGCAAATAGGCCTGATCACGATGTCCATGATCCCCTATATCTGATGACATTGACCATCCCACAACTTTTTCTGAAGCCGTTGTAGGTTATGTGGGATGCTACCGTATTTGGGGTGTTTAATGACAACTTCCCCTTGTACATAAAGCATGAAGATCTATCTGAAATAGCACACGATGGTCAATGTCTCAGCATCTCTGTTATATAGTTGTGGATTCTATAAGTCACTTTACATTATTGTTTATTACCTAATTTATTATTTTTTATTCATACATAATTTACTTTATGTTAACAACAATAGGCATATGAATGAGACAAGTATGCGAGCGGGCAATGCTGATGTGTATAGATTCCTTGAGCCACACAGTCTATACAGAAATCTGGGCAATCGCAATTTGAATCAAAAAGTTATATTAAGAATTGGATGTAGAAATCAAATAGGGATGTGTACCTAGGAGCCTACTTGAATGGGTAAGTTAAACTGAACAAATGAATTTAAATAATGTATAATAGTATAATAACCTATATTGGTGTCCACTTCAGTGCGCATTGGCAAATGGTCGTCATTTTGTCTAAGGAAAATGTTGTCATCTGATTTTGTTCATTGTATAATAGGTCGACAACTACCTCAAAGGAAAAATTAATAGGTCAGTATTGTTTTTCAATACATTTGCATTAGCATTAGTCAGGAACATCAATATTTTAATTGTACAATAAATATTCATGTTTGTATTCAACAATGCTTTGAAAGGACTTGACAATACTCTACAAAGTAAATCCAAGGCTTCTTGCGAATTCGATAAGATAAGACTTGAGGGAGAGAGTAGACTCAGGTCTTACCACTCTTCTTTTCCCACTCAAGGATAGACTTGTTATAAATTCATATATAGGACAATAGGCAAGGCTCCTGCAATAAAGAAATAAATATCATTTAATTACACAAGAGGACACAAAACACCACAAATGCAAGAACAAACATCTCATGATGAATCATATCTTTGAAACTGAATTACATTTTATAACCCATGTAATTGAAATCATATAGTGAAGTAGGACTTTGTCGTCATTATCATTTTTGTGTATTAGAGACTTGTTGAGTTTCATCAACTTCAGTTTTTAAAATCATAGGCCAAGTTATCAAGTGTCGACACAAACATGAAGTGCAACATTTGTTTGAGATGATACACTAATACTATCAAATTAGAGCCATACATAATATTACTTTTAAATAACAATCTTTAGATTAAACAAATAAATCTTAGTCCAAAACTGAGTCTAGTTTACCAACCAAAGAAAAAACACAGAGAAACTTCAGGTAAAAATAAATCTTAGTTGAATAATGAATATTAGGTAGCACTTGGCAGACACCAATAATTTCAGGCAGGGACTATCCAAGATTTGAGCATAAAGTTTCTTTCAATCTAGCCAGAATGAGGCCTATTTCAGTACATACTTAAATAAGCTACAACAATTTATAAAACTAACACCTCAAAATAGGATGTTACAATATTCCTATTTGGGATTAACTAACAAATTCCTACCAAAAGTATGAAAATGTAGGGTTTTAGACTTGGATCCTATTTCAGTTTTTTAGCTTAGCTTGCTATAACTTACCATCTACACTGAGTAGATGGTAACAGCCTACATATAGTTAAGAAATGTGTGTTTTCATCTCTGTAACTTATGTAGCACACATTTTATTGCCACTTTATTACATAAGGATCTAACAATTACACACCTTTCTCTATGTTTTGATTAGTAATATAATCTTAGGTGTTAAGTGTCTGCCCCACTAAAATAACCTCGTTAATGGGTACAGGAACGGGAACCTCTGCATCTTTAACCTCCTCAACACCAACCTTTACTTGGCCATGCAACAAAGGGATGTTGTGAACCACTGTGGATCCCTCATAAAATCTTCCTAGGGCAACCAGGCGGGAAGATTTTTCTTCGATGTACAACCCGCATTTGTCTGCGTCACCTATGTCTAGATTGGTCGGTGAGGGATCAACACAACTCCCCTTTGTGCTGACACGAGCAGCTGAGGGACCAACCTCAGGCTTTGGAGGCAATGCAAGTCCTATGATTGGATCTGTGATTTCAACTGGGACTACATCTGGCTGAAGGATAACATCAGCTGCTGAGTCACTTTTTCTGTAATCGACTCCTCCAGCTGGTCCCTGATTTGTTGAGTCAGCTGCTCGAGTTCTTCAGGAGCCATGGAGGAAGAACTGCGGGAGGTTTGTGGAGCCGATCCAAAGTATTGCTTTTTGGTCACACGGCTAGGGTGTTCTGGTTGCCCAATGGCAGCAGTCAGGAGATCCTGACGTCCATGGGGGACAAATGAACCATGTGACGCTTGCTCCTCCAGAGAATCTTGTACAGAACACATATATTTTTTTATTCATTCACAAAATAAACAAAGATAATTACAATTCTTAATTGAAAATAACTTACAATCTTGTCAGCAATTTCCTTTGTTGCCTCAGACGTCATCTGCCCAGTTTTCTTGGTGCGGGCCATCTTCCACTTCATGTGTCGTTTGATGGGAGATGGAGGGTCAATCACGCCCTTAGTGTTTCTGGATTGAGCAGCTTCCTCTAGTTTTTTCTTTGTCTTCTTAGCCATCAGCTTATGTTCTAAATATTCATAACCCCCACGAGACAACACGTGGGGGGTGGTGTTTTGCTTTTGTATGGCCTGTGCCTTTTTCCGCACATCCTGCAAAAATTAAACATTAATGAAAATGATTACTACAATGTATTATAAGAACTGAATTTTTAGTAGAAAACAATTAAAACGACAAAGTACATACCTCCCACAAGGGGTCTCTGCGAGTCTGACAAAACTAGGCCCATTTCTCCTTGCTATTGTCGTATTTTTCACAAACAGTGTCGTCCACACTGTTCTTGTCGGCTGCAAGTGCCCATTTTCTCGTCAAATCAGATTTAAACTATCTCCACCTCTCGCCAACAGTCTGAAGTATTTTCTTCTTTGTCCTACCCTCAGAAGCTTCAGGGATATCAAATTCAGCCTGACAAACAATAAATTAGGTTTTATTGTTAGTAAATTATAAATTTTGGCTAATAAATAAAATGAAAGATGAAAACTAAAATACTTGAATATCCTTCCATATCAAATCTTTTTGAGTAGTAGGGACTTCCTTCCAAGTCTCGTATGTCACGTCGACCTTATCATGAGCGGCAATCCCCAAATATGTTCTTAATTTCTTCTTGTGGGAACCGTCGACCTTCCCGATCGCAGGATCGACGTGGACCACCGGTCTCTCTGCCCCAGGTGGTCTAGTGGCCAAGCATCGTAGCCGTGTGGCTTTGCATGTTCGCTTCAAGGTAAACGGAGACGTTGATGCTACTGTAGGAGGAGGAGAAGGAGGAGGAGGAGGAGGTGAGGCAGGTGGAGTAGCCATGGGCCTGTAAAGAAAAAAACTTGAGTTAGTTAACATTATCAAAAAACTGAATCAGTTATGTAAATGAATATACCGAAATGAAATACATAATTAGAAAATTACATTAGACGATGTTAATTAATTATCCTTCATCATGATCATTACGATTAGCATGAATCATTTGTGTGGACAAAGGACTAACATAAGTATCAATGTATAAATCATCATCTTCTACATTAACACCAATTTTTTTCCCGTGTAGAACCACGGACCACATTTCATCACAAGGGTCTTGCACATAAAATACCTATTTAGCTTGTTCTGTCATGATGAAAGGGTCATTGTGGTAAGCTAGTTTCTTTAGGTCTACCAACATAAATCCTACATCATCAGTCCACACACTGGTGTTGCTGTCAACCCATTTACATTTGAAAACATAAATAGTAAATTTGACATAGTTAAGCTCCCAAATTTCATCAATGAACCCAAAGTATGGGTTGGAAGCTACACAAGGATTGTCATCATGTACACTTGCGAAATGTTGAGCTTTAGCCCTTAGGGTGACCCCGTTGTTTTGCATTATACTTTTCTCATCTTGTGCTTTCGTATAAAAGGAATACTTGTTTATGTCGTATCCTTGCCAAGTTATAACATTTCTTTTAGGCCCATCTGCTAGCTTTCTTAATGTTTTAGAAGCATTTTCATCAGCAAAGATTGTATCTTTAAACCAATCAAAGAAAGTCTTGTTATGCTTTTTCAAGACCCAGTTCTTTGACATTTTTGGATTACTTTGTTTGACTAAACCTTCATGCTGAAGTATGTGTGACAAAAATTTATTATTGTTATTCAACACATACAAGTGAGCTTGTAACAAATCTTCTACACTTGGAGTCATAACATGCAGTCCTCTTGAATCCTTACCGCCCACTCTATTGTCATGGTGAGACTCAGGAAGGCCAACAGGTTTAGCCTTTTCAATGTACTGTGAACAAAATTTAATGGCTTCTTCTGTAATGTACCTTTCAACAATAGATGCTTCTAGACGATGTAGATTCTTGGTATACCCTTTTAAGATCTTCATGTATCGCTCAGCCGGGTACATCCACCGCAAATAAACAAGACCACAACATTTGATTTCTCTGACCAGATGAACAATTAAGTGAACCATGATGTCAAAGAAAGCAGGAGGAAAATACATCTCCAACTGGCACAGTATAATTGCGGCCTCATTTTCCAAGTCATCAAACTTGACAGGGTCAAGGACTTTGCTACATATGCCATTGAAGAAAAAGCACAGGCGAGTTATGGTTAACCTGACTTTGTTAGGCAAAATGTCTCGTATGGCCACGACTAACAATTGTTGCATCAAAATGTGACAATCGTGAAACTTTAACCCTACCATCTTAAGCTCCTTCAACTACACAAGGCTTTTTTAATATTTGAAGAGTATCCTTGTGGGACTTTGACCCGGTACAGGCACTGACAAAAGCTAATCTTCTCCTTTCTGGACAAAGTATGACAAGTTGGAGGCAAGTATATTTTTTTACCATCAGAACTTGGATGCAACTGCAATCGTATACCCATGTCAACTAGATCTTGACGGGTATTTAGACCATCTTTCATCTTGCCTTAAATGTTAAGGAGCGTCCCAACGACACTATCACATACATTTTTCTCCACATGCATAACATCAATATAATGTTTAATATCTAAATCAGACCCGTACGGAAGATGAAAGAAAATAGACCTCTTCTTCCATATGCAAGTCTTACTTTTATCCTTCTTTTGGGTCTTTCAAAATACAATATTCAGGTGTTGAACCCGCTGGAAGACCTGCTCACCAATCAACGGTATCGGCGCAGTTTCGTGCTCTTGACTTCCATTAAATGCTATTTTCAATCGCATGTAAAGGTGACGAGGTTTTAGAAAACGACGATGCCTAGTGTACACTGTTTTTCTACCATGTTTCAGTTGTATGTAGCTTGTGTCTTCATCACAGATGGGGCATGCATGATGACCCTTAACACTATAACCGCTCAGATTCCCATATGCTGGAAAGTTATTAATGGTACAAAAAAGCATTGCACGCATTTGAAAAGTCTCCTTGCGAAACCCATCTAACACTAAAACCCTCTCATCCCATAACTTTGTCAGGTCTTCAATCAACAGACTTAGATAAATATCAATGTCATTTCCTGGCTATCTTGGGCCCGATATCATCATAAACAACATCATGTATTTTCGCTTCATGCACAACCAAGGAGGCAAATTGTAAATTACTAGTAGAACTGACCATGAATTGTGTTGAGTGCTTAAATTGACATATGGATTCATTCCATCACTGGCTAGTCCAAGCCTAAGATTTCTTGCCTCTTTGCCGAAATCCGAATACAAACCATCAATCTTCTTCCACTGGGAGCAATCAGTCGGATGACGGACCATTCTATCAGAGTTTCTCCCATTTGCATGCCAGGTAAGGTCTTTTGCGTCATCTTCATTAGCAAAAAAACGCTTAAACCTTGGAATGATGGAAAGATACCGTAACACCTTCACTGGAGGGCCCTTCTTTGAGTTTTCATCAGAACTGTAGTCCTTATCATCCTTCACTTTGTACCGTGATGCCCCACACCTAGGGCATTTGGACATTTCTTTGAATTCATGCCTATACAGTATGCAATATGTCGGGCAAGCACGAATCTTCTGATACTCCATACCCTTCGAACACAGTATCTTATTGGCCTGATAGTAACTTTTAGGCAACGTGTTTTCCTCTGAAAGTAGATCATGCACTACTTGAAGCAGTGAACTAATGCTTTTGTCACTCCATCCATATCTGGCCTTGACATTAACCAGACTTAACACCACCGACAACAGCGTCAAGGAATTCTTGCACCCCGTATACAAAGGCTTCTTTGAATCACTTTGCAATCCTTCATACATAGGGGCATGTGCTTGCTTAAAAGACTCTTGTCTAAGGTCACGAATCATATCCTCCAAGCGATCTCCCATTTCTACATCAAACGGTTCAGATTAGGACCCACTCTGCATGTTTGTCAATTCACCATGCCATATCCATGTCATGTAATTCTTCTCAATCCCATCATATAATAGATGCTCCCATATGTCATCCAGTATTTATCGTCTTCCATTCAAACAATTGATACAAGGACAATAATATTTTCCATCTTCATCCAGTCGACTTCTTTCTAAAGCAAATTGCAAGAACTGCTCGATGCCTTCCTCATATTCTAGGCTAATGCGACTTTCATTCATCCAACTTCGATCCATCTAAGTAATAACTCTGTGATACTCACAATGTTATTCGATGCATGAAAATCTCACTTTTTTTATTATAGGTTTGGCCCTATCCCATTCAGGAAGACCGTCTTTTATGGTAGCTTCATACGCTAGGGTTAATTCTATTCTGTTAAATTTGACAAAATTTCGGCAGCATTTCACATTGGTCTCCAAGTACACGACATGAAATCAGTGAAATTAATTTCCCGATAATCAAGTATGCACTCAGAGAAACTAGAAATGCATTGTACCAATATTTCATCAAATTAAACAAAATAATGTTAACCTTAACGCATGAATCTACCATAAAAATATCAGTCTCCCCAAACTGTCCAAACGAACAATTCAAGATTGAATACAATGATTAATGCAAATTGTCCGCAAGAATCATTGCATTCAACCTCAAACGGGAATCTAAGGTTCTCTCATCATGAACACAATTTATATTTCATATATCAGTTGTCTTTAATGGCGGTGAACAAGTAATAAAAACATTAATTGGTAACAAACATTTGTACCTATGATGATGAGCAGCACAGTCCAAAATGAAATGAACAATCTAACAAATAACTCAATGACCACCTACATCAATCATCAAACAAATATCAATATGTGACAATCAGTAGGCTTAAAGTATGACAGATATCAATTGACATTCTCAATGTCTCAAAATCATAAGTCTAACTAGCATACACAGTAGTGAGGACAGTCATACAATGTGAATAAGTCAAACAGTTTCAAAATTTGACTTTTGTAAGTAGTTCTTCAAGATAATCTTCAATTCTTACGACCCATCCCTCTTTGTTGGTTTCTAGGTATCGGACTCCTAGGAATTATTATAATTGGGCTATTGATTATATGGCACTGCAAACCAAGATATGTGTCTGATTTTCAAGCAAGTTAATGTGTCATAATTTTGAAGCAAGTTAATGTCCCATCATTTTGAAGCAAGTTAAAATTTCCAGTGCTTCATTAAATGATTATAGCTATTTACTTTTTCTAAAATTTGTTGCAAGATCAAGTATTCATGACCTGCCAGGATTATATATTTGTTTTCTTTGTTGTAGTTTTCTAGGCAGTCAGCTAGTTTATATATTTGCTTCCTTGGATGATGGGAACAGCTGTAAACCCATTATTTCGAGCTGCAAATTCATCACAAGCTGCAAAGCAGAAACTCACTCTGCTAGTTCCATGACTTTGCAAATCATATGAAGAACTGGTTTATCCCACCAATCTCAATTTTACTTCACCAGAAGAACTGGTTTATCCCAACAATCTTACTTTATGTTTCATATCACTACTGTCGGTTCTAATATTTTTGTCATTCTCATGTGTATTTTTCAGATGCAAGGCGAAGTATAATACCTGGTGGAGAGATTGCTATCAATTTATACCATCCAGGGATGCTGACATTGCTATCCTGGAAGAACCAGAACATTTGACGTGGTATCCTACTAAGCTTGGATGAAGGTAGAAGCTAATTGACTATATTTTTGTTTAGACGCAGATGATTTATCTAATGCTCCTTATACTTTCAACAGATATCAGATTATGAGAAAGAGATAGAAATAATGTAGACTATGACCAAAGAGGAGTATTTGGCCACTTTAAGGAGGTAAATACTTGTGATTTACCTTGAGAAGGGGCAGAGAAGTAACTGCAGTTTTATATTTTATAAGACATAGCAATAGTACTATAGTAGTGTTTGCAGCAGATAAAGTTGTATAGAATTTGATATTATATATGAATTTTTTTACTTTGGTTATTTTAAAATTGATTTTACAGAAAGAGCAGTGGATATTATAAGACACAGCTTGCATGCTTGGGACATGCATGCTAGCTGTGTCTTCTCACTAGCTACCTAGGTTTACAATCTAGCTATCTATCTAGCTAGTGAACTTCACAATCTAGCTGTCAACATTGTAACTGGTGCTAAGCTCACAGTTCCAATGTTACATGCTTGTCCAATTCAAAATCAGACAACAAGAGGGATCACCTCTTTGCTGGTTTAGTTGGTGAAGTATGGTGACATTATTTAAGTCCATAAAAAGCTTATAAGAATTGGAAAAGGAAAGAAAGTAATGATAATTTTGTTACTGCATTTCACACCTCAACTTGATATTTTATTCTCATACTCATTCTACATTAACTAACATTCATTCATTTCTATGTAGGACCTATAATTTCTTTTATGTTCCTGTGCTCTTGTGTGCAGAAAAATGTCTTGCAGTGAGCTCTCAATTTCTGTTGGTTATACAATTGCCTTAAATTGGTTATACAATTTTTATTGGGACTGTTTCTAGCATAACTGATACGAGGTTCAATCTCCATGTCCTTGAGGAACATAGAAGTTAGAACACATGACAAGAATAAAGATTAAGAGCCATGTTAAATAATGGAAGAACTTGGTTCAGGTTCAAAATTTTAAATATGGCAATGTTAGAAACTGGTTCTGGTTCAGGTTCAGGTTCAGCTCAATCCTGCATGTTGTTATTGATGAATAGAAAGAATGCACAATTTGAGTTGTGACTGTTTGGAACATGCAGAATAGAAAATGACAAATATAATGCACAATCTGAAAGTTCTTGAGGAAGAAAATGAATCTTTAAAAGTGAAACTTTGACAAGCTTCAAATGAGGTTCACCTCGCTCACAATAGAATCCAAGATGCCCATAAATTCGATCTAACCATGATTTTTTTTGGGCCATAATAAAGAGGTTGATAAAGATGCACCAGTAGAAGTTGACACTAGTACTAAGGATATTATTGAATGTAATGATGAACATGTTGGAAAGTCAGTATCAAATGACCTGGTAGATGATAGTCAACAAACCTCTGCCCTTGAAGATTCTTGTAAGAAAAGTGAACTAACTGAACCTCAAACAACAACTTCCAATGAGGAGGACCAAAGTCATTCTACTTTGAGTAAGAGACAAGAGCTAACAACTATGCTTCAAATTGGTTTGGCTTATTCTATGCAATTATTGTTTGGCACTGATAAATCGTTTATTTACTTTTCTTAAAATATGCAGGGTTTGAGGCCTCACTTTGTGGTCATGAACTTAAAGCGGGTATGGATTTGGTTGTTGCTGCCGAGGTTTTTGAAGCACATCGGATATCTGCGGAAGAATTTAGAAGTTCTGCATTATCCATAATTAAGAATGAAAATCTTGTTCTGAAGTTCAGAGAAAGGTATCTGCTGTGGGAAAAGGCCGCTCCTCTTGTACTTGGAATGACTGTATTTGGTTTAGACTTACCTATTGAGCCCAAAGATACAATTCCAGTGGGACTGGATGATGCAGTGAAGGCCAAGAATGATGCTCTTGGACCAGCTTCATATGGACGTAGATGGAGAATTTGGCTTATGCCTTTTTGAATAGTCAAGACAATTGATCATACTGATAATGTATCAAGTGATGAGGTATTTGTAGATTCTGAGTCTGATTGCCAAACTTCCGTTGTCGAGCCATCTCCAACATCTGCTATGCCCATTTCCAAACTCATTACTATTTCACAGGTAACCACTACCATTGGATTTGCTTCTCCAAACAAGGCTAATTCCTACAATGTTCATGGGAGTGCATTAGGTACTAAAGAAGTGGATGCTACAAGGAAGAATCTTGGATGGCCATACGAGCTTTTCCATGTGCTAGAAGATGTCAAGAAGTATGGATGGGGAGTTAGAGATATCTTTGTTTCATCTTAGTCTGCTGAGATTTTCATGATCTAGAATGAAACTTTCTTTATTTTTCCTTAGGCATTGGAGTTGCCATACCTCTGAGGGTGCTAAACTTGAAGCTGAGTAGAATGCCAAGTTTGTGGAATATGAGAAGAAATACAATGAGGAAGCTACAGAGCTAAAGGCTATTATTACTGGCGAATTACCAGCTGGTTGGGAGAAAGCACTTCCGGTGAGTAAACTAACAAACTTCTAGGTTTCTCATAATATTTATTTTGAGCTATATCTCCTTAGTAGGTAAATGATGTGTAATCCAATTTTACTGAATGGTGGTGATTCGTTTCCATGGTTTGTTATAATCATTAACTTTCCTAATTACAGTTAAAATTCATATTAAGTACATTGCATCTTCACTCATCATCCATCTTTTTGCTTCATGCATGTATAGCCTTCAAACTTTTAAGATAAATAAAACTTGACTTCCATCATTTGTTTCTGGATTATTGACTACCCTTCTAATTAAATTTCAACATTCAGACATACACTCCAGAAAGCCCTGCATATGCTACAAGAAATCTGTTTCAGCAAAATCTAAATGCCCTTTGTCTTCACTGACTACATGAGAGCTGCCATAAGGATTTATGCACTGTGTGAAGCTGAAGTTATTTATGTGATGACTCATGATACGATTGGACTTCGAGAGGATGGACCAACTCATCAGCCAATAGAGCATTTGGCAAGCTTCAGGGCAATGCCAAACACTTTGATGCTTCATCCAGCTAATGGTAATGAAATTGCTAGATCATACAAAGTTGTTGTGGTTAACAGGAAGAGACCCTCAATTTTTGCACTTTGTAGGAAAAAGTTGACCCAACTTCCAGGAACTTCTATTGAGGGATTTGAAAAGGGTGGCTACACCATTTCAGACAACTCATCAGGTAACAAGCCTGATGTTATTTTGATTGGAACTGGTTCTGAGTTGGAAATTGTTGTTGCTGCTACTGAGGATCTAAGGAAGGAAGGAAAAGTTGTTACAGTTGTTTCTTTTGTTAGCTGGGAACTTTTTGATGAGCAGTCAGATGAATACAATGAGAGTGTTCTACCTGCTTCAGTAACAGCTAGAGTTAGCATTGAGCCAGAATCAACATTTGCTTGGCACAACATTATTGGAAGCAAAGGAAAGGCCATAGGCATTGATCGATTTGGAGCAAGTGCACCAACAGGAATAATATACAAGGAGTTTGGTATCACCAAGGAAGTTGTTATTGCTGCTGCCAAAGAACTTTCGTAGATATATTTGTTGAGTTTCTTTTATCTCATCTAGAACTTGTGGTTTTCACTGGTGGCTTTGGGTTACTGTTACATGATTTGTTTTTTGAGATATCACTTTAGCGATAATAAGGAAGATTAGATTGTTCTTGCATATGATTGTCAGAAGAACCACTTACATTAAAGGATGAGTTGAATTAATGAAGTTGTATGAATTTGTAACAACTATTAGAGATGAAGGAAAGAAGAATGACAAAAAACTTGAATGGATTTCTTAATTGAACAATTAAGGTTTAGAAATGCCCAATGGGCACCGCTATATGACAAAACTCCATATTACTTCTAAAATATAGAATAATTAATCTATAAATAAACTAGTGACTATTTAAGGAAAGAATGAAACCTACAACATATTTCAGAGATTGAAAGTAGAGCTGCGAGAAATTGGGATATTAAAATACGCAAGCACAACATATTTCATTACCTTGGAGCTGACCAACCTACCTTCACCCTTAATTTCTCTAAAGGTGATTTGATTCATTACAAAGTATGTACATTTCTTGATCCTTGATTACATACCTTATCCATTAAGCCTAACTACAAATTTCATTGGCACTTACAAGTTCTAGTCAAATCATTGCTGAATATTATTCTTAGTTACAAGACAGCAATGCCTACTTCAAATTCAACTTAGGTTGCTATAAACAGGAAGGAAAAAGAAATATCAACATCCACTGAATAAATGAAATAACACTATGCACAAACCAAATTACTTAACATCCCAAAACTTGTGTAGGTGAGTACCTTATGAAGAGGTCAGCTAGCTTGTGACAGCTAATAACCCAGAATTGAAGAAATTTTTACATATATAATTCAAGAAATTTTGTGTCAGTAGTGTATGTTGTGTGAATAAAACTTCAAATAAGGTAATGAGGTTGACAATCAAGCTTCATATGGTTCTAGTCACATCATTGCTCAATATTATTCTTAGTTACAAGATAGCAATGCCTACTTGAAATTCAACTTATGTTGCTATAAACAGGAACGAAAAAGTAAAATGAACATCCACTTAATAAATGAAATAACACTATGCACAAACCAAATAACTTAACATGCCAAAACTTGTGTAGGTGAGTACCTTATGAAGAGGCCAGCTAGCTTGTGACAGCTAATAAGCCAGATTGAATTGAAGAAATTTCTGCATATATAATTCAAGAAAAAGATCAAAGCCTGTGAGGTTCTGAATTCCCTATTTCCACCTTGAGGGCAAGCTGGAATTTCAAGGGGGAACTATTGTTAGGATGTATAATATGGAGGGTTGAATATGGACAGTTGTTAGTTAGTTAGTCCATAAGTTATTTAGTGAGAATAATTAGTTAGTTAGTCAGTATTGGAGTTTGGTTAGATAAATAAGGAAATCAGATTGAGGGGGGTATTCGACAAATCAGATTAGGGAGTGGGAGGAAAGATCATTATTCAATTCTCCACTTTGTGTTCAATTTTTAATAGTAAAATTCTACTCTTTGTGATTCTTTCCACCTAGGTTCGATCTTATTTTTCGAGTTCCTATCAGGTAGTGATGTGTTATGCCTATACTTTGCCCTGTTACTAATACTATAGCAAATCGAACATGCGGGGTAGTCATGATAATAACAAATACTCTCATTGTCCAAGACCCCAAGAAGTAAGCCTACATGAATTCACATTCATTTAAATTGCGTCTCCTTTGAGGTATGTTACAGCCCTGGAGTATTAGTAACACACCTTTTCCTATTCATACACTTACATATAAGAAAAGAAAAATGCCTAAAATTGATTCTATATTTAAATACAAAATATTGGCATGCCTGCTAGACTAGAACATCGAAGATTTCAGCAAGTAAAAAATTAGTCTCCATATCCTCTTGCTTCCTAATCGAACTGGCTTAGTTTACAATTCTCAATACCCTCCAAATCATGATGACTACAGATAAACCCTTTCTTTTCCTTGTTCCTCTAATTATAAATATTGCTTTAAGTAGAGACATGGTCCTAATCTCTTAGATAAACTATCACATCCTAAGCCTAGGAGTACAACCAAAGACAAACATTAAGGCAATCCTTACTTTTCATATAGTTTTTATTTCATTTTTAGTGAATTCAATTTATAGTAACAGCTAACAAGGTTTCAGGCTAAGCAATCCAAAACAAAATGGGATAAAATGGACTGATATAAATAAAAACAATTGATTTATGACTGGATTAATTGTTGTTACATTGAAACTGGGATCTTCTTGTAATCTTCAGTATCTAACTATACATCCCATGTGGTGGCATCAAAGTCTCTGCAACTGGCAGAAACAAGCATCTTCTTCTAACACTTAGTAGCAGTCACAGAACAAATTTCCAGCCTTTCTTTTAAATACAACAAAAAACATTTAAAAAAAAAGATATCTATATATGTATTTTCAAGTGTATTCAAACCACTCATCTCTCACGGTTAGGTTGGCATACAAAACAGAATCGACCAATATTTCATTCAAAACTAGTATATAAAGAAATAATAAGAGACAACGAAAGGAGAATAAAGATCGAATGCTATCCCTTCAAAGTAAAATCTGAGAATTGTTACAGCTATCAAAAGTTGAAGACAAAACTTACAGAATCAAAAGTGCCAAAGAGAGCAACCTACGAAATAACGAACTCACAAACCCGTGAACCCACCAACTCACGAACTCACGAACCCACCAACTTAGGAACTCGCAAACCCACCAACTCACAAACTCATGAACCCACCAACCAGGAGCCAAGACAATGTCTAAAACCTACGAAACAACGAACTCACCAACCCGAAGTTAACATTCTATAGGGATAAGGTTAAAGCAACATGAAGGTTTGCCCATGTTGGATCAAGTGGCCTCAGAATAATTAAGAAGGGGGGGTTGAATTAATTATTCCTAAATCTTTACTAATTAAAAATTTACTCTTCTAAGACTTTTACTTATGTTGTTAAGAGAATAAGGAGTAGAAGAGAAACTTAACCAAAAGTAAAAGCGAAAATTAAAATGCACAGCGGAAAGTAAAAGAGTAGGGAAGAAGGAGACAAACACACAAGAGTTTTTATACTGGTTCGGCAACAACCCATGCCTACATCCAGTCCCTAAGCGACCTGCGGTCCTTGAGATTTCTTTTCAACCTTGTAAAAATCCTTTTACAAGCAAACATCCACAAGGGATGTACCCTCCCTTGTTCTCTTTGAACCTAGTGGATGTACCCTCCACTAGAACTGATCCACAAGAGATGTACCCTCTCTTGTTCTCAGTCAACAACCCAAGTAGATGTACCCTCTACTTGTACCACAAAGGATGTACTCTCCAATGTGTTAAGACAAAGATCTCAGGCGGTTAAACCTTTGATACTTTGTGAATGGGGATACAAAAGAATTCTCAGGCGGTTAAACCTTTGAAAACTTTTGTATAAGGGAAAGGGAATAATCAAAAGAATTCTCAGACTGTGTCGTTTTGAATTCTTTGACAAGGGAGAAGGGAGACACAAAAGAATTTAGGCTGTTAGTCCTTCGTTCTTTTAGAAAAGGGAGAAGAGAGACACAAAAAGAATTCAGGCGATTAGTCCTTGACGAATTCTTTTTGGCAAAGGGAGAAGAGATGAAAAGAATGAATAGCACAAGTTTTCAAGGTTTAAAAAACCTGAAAACTTTGGAAAGCTTTTGGCACAAAGAAGAAGAAGAAGTTCAAAGAGATTCAAGGCTTGTAAAGGATTGTATAAGATTGGTTGGATTGATATAAAATGCAAAACAAAGCCTTGCTTTTATAGACTCTTCATGTTTGGTCAAGAGGACCATTTAGAAGAGTTATGACTTTTAGAAAAACTTAAAACCAATTTGAAAAAGTCAAGAACCATTTGGAGAGTTACATCTTTTTGATTTATTCAGAAACAATCACTGGTAATCGATTACCAAATCAGTGTAATTGATTACACAAAGCTTTTATGTGAAATGATGTGACTCTTCACATTTGAATTTGAATTTCAACGTTCAAAGGCACTAGTAATCGATTACCAAAACATTGTAATCGATTATAGCTTTTTTGAAATCAATTGGAACGTTGTAAATTCATTTGATAACTTTTTCAAATTCATTTTGCTACTGGTAATCGATTACAATAATCTGGTAATCGATTACCAGAGAGTAAAAACTCTTTGGTAAACATGTTTTGAGAAAAATCCATGTGCTACTCAGTTTTTCAAAAAACCTTTTCATACTTGTCTTGATTAAGTCTTCTCTTGATTCTTGAATCTTGAGTCTTGAATCTTGATCTTGATTCTTGGAAGCTTGATCCTTGAATCTTGATTCTTGATTCTTGAAATCAACTTTCCTCTTGAATCTTGAAGTGTTATTGATTCTATCTTGAACATCTTGAACTCATTCTTTGATTGACCTTTGAGCTTTTTGTCATCACCTTTGTTATCATCAAAACATCTTTGAATCAATCTTGATTCATCATGAAGCTTTGCTTCTACAGCCACGTACCTAAATCGCAGCAGTCACGAATGGGAACTCATCGAGCCTGTGCGAACCAAAACATGAACCTCAATGGCAGCTTGAGTGAGGAGGACAGACAGGTCTTTCAAGCTTGAACGATGAGGACGAAAGGGAGAAGGAATGGCAGCTTGAGTGAGGAAGACAGACAGGTCTTTCGAGCCTGAGCGATGAGGAAGAAAAGAAGAAGGGTTTTGGTAACTGATCGCGTGGGGGAAAAATGGATTTTGGGGTTTTAAGTTATGAATAAGACAACATCGGTTTCTTAAAAAAAATCGATGTTAAGATATTAATGTTAACATCAGGTTTTGGAAAAACCAATGTTAACATCAACTTGTTAACATCGGTTTTTTTAAAATCGATGTTAATTAAGTCAACTTATTTACCAAAATGTCACCGCGCTTTTATTTACATCGATTTTGCGAAAAACTAATGCTAAGCTTACGAGGTTAAATCAATAAATTGTAGTAGTGACCTTCTCTCACTCACGCCAATATATGCAATCTCCCCCTTCTACAAATCATGACAACTTTGTTGTCATCCTTTTTATAAGTCTTTATACATAAGTTAGACACTAAATTATAAATAAAAAAATATGAGTTAGAATTGAAAATAGTATTGAAATATTTACAGCAATTCACACATATTTATTTAATTAATTGAGTTAAACATTTTTAACTTATACATTATAAGTTAAAACAACCTTATAATAATATACAAATTTTTTTTGGCTAAAAACATATTACACATATGCATGTAATAAATATTGTGTTGGAATTAAAGATTTTTAACTTATAGAATTTTAATTCTTACACTTTTAAAAACTTTAGTTTTTAATCTGAAATTTTATTAAATAAATAAAAATAATGAGTTTAAATTTTTATTTAAGAAATGAAAACTGAAATTTTTAAAAGAAAACTTTTATTCAGTTAAATTTATTTTATCTTTTGAAAATTCACTAAAAACTGAAATTTTATTTTAGTTTTCAAAATTTATAAAAAGAAAACTTATTCATTTTTAATTAATTTTTCTTTTATTTTGTGTAAAAAAACCAAAATTAATGTCATTTTATAAAAATAATAACTAGAAAAAAATTATAAAATTAATAATTATATAATCAATATTTATAATTAAATTAATACAAAATTTAGATCCGGAGTTTTCTGAAAAAGCAACTTAACATAAAGATAAATATCACATAAGCCCAAATATAGAGCTGGTCTACAAGAGATGTAACCTCTCTTGTGGATGTACCCTCCACTTGAACTGATCCACAAGAGATGTACCCTCTCTTGTTCTCAGTTACAACAATCCAAGTAGATGTACCCTCTACTTGTACCACAAAGGATGTACCCTCCAATGTGTTAAGACAAAGAATTCTCAGGCGGTTAGTCCTTTGAATCTTTGTAAGGGGAAACAAAAGATATCTCAGACAGTTAGTCCTTTGAAATCTTTTGTTTAAGGGAAAGGGAAGAATCAAAAGAATTCTCAGGCGATTAGTCCTTTGAATTCTCTTGGAAAGGGAGAAGGGAAACACAAAAGAATTCAGGCGGTTAATCCCTCTATTCTTTTGGAAAAGGGAGAAGAGAGACACAAAAAGAATTCAGGCGATTAGTCCTTGTTGAATTCTTTTTGGCAAAGGGAGAAGAGAATGAAAAGATATAGCACACTTTTGTTTTCTGCAGAATTTTCACTTGCAGAAGAACAAGGTTTGGAAAACAGAAAACTTTGAAAGCTTTTTAGCAAAGGAAGAAGAAGAAATATGAGTAGGAAAGAATTCTTAAAGAATCATAAAGGTTGTAAAGGTTTAAAGGTTTCTCAAAAGTTGTTCAAGAAGTTGTCATTTATGCAAGTCAAGGTATTGCTTTTATAGACTCTTCATGTCTGGTCAAGAAAGCCATTGGAAGAGTTATAACCTTGAGAAAATCATGTCAAGAGTTACATCTCTTGACCTTTTATTCAAAACTTGTCACTGGTAATCGATTACCATAATCATGTAATTGATTACACAATGCATTTTATGAAAAGATGTGACTCTTCACAATTGAATTTGAATTTCAACGTTCAAATACACTGATAATCGATTACCAATATATTGTAATCGATTACACCATTTAAAAATCATTTGGAACATTGCAAATTCAGTTAAAAACTTTTTGAAATCAAATTTTATC
Organism: Glycine max; assembly: GCF_000004515.6. Taxonomy (NCBI): domain Eukaryota; kingdom Viridiplantae; phylum Streptophyta; class Magnoliopsida; order Fabales; family Fabaceae; genus Glycine; species Glycine max. Next base: position 35,829,850 of record NC_038245.2, read on the forward strand.
ACTGGTAATCGATTACAGGAAACTGGTAATCGATTACCAGAGAGTAAATACTCTGGTAACTTAGAAAAATTTGAGAAGACTCTTTTGTAAAACAAAATTGTGCTATGTTTGGTTTTTGAAAAATCCTTTTCAATACTTCCCTTGTGAAGTCTTGACTAGTTGCTTCTTGATTTCTTCTCTTGAATCTTGAATTTATCTTCTCTTGAATCTTGATTCTTCTTGATGTCTTTTCTTGAATCTTGAAATCAACTTTTCTTGAATCTTGAATCTTCTTGATTTCTTCTAATGAATCTTGAAACTAATCTTGATCTTGAACATGTTGAATCAATCTTGAAATCATTCTTTTGGGCTTTTTGTCATCTTTAAAACTACTTGATTCATCATCATGAAGCTTGCTTCTACAAGCCACTTGTCGACAATACCAGCACTGGAAGGCTTGGTGGTTGTTGTTCTTTGATCATTCTTGTGCATGGCGAGATGACAGCTACATCAAAGAGGAGTGGGTCCGTCGGAAGTGATGCAGGATCATTACTGCAATATGAAATTAGATTGCATATTAGATGATAATAAGAGGCTAAGAGAGTTAGTTTGCAGTGACATGTGTCATTAGGTAGTTAATTCTGTTAGGATTTCCAAGTGGGAAGTTTGTTAGGAGGTAGTTAGTAACAACTGGCTATATATAGCAAGATGTTGTGAAGGCTCGGGTACGTTTTGGAAATTTCCAATATCCTTTGTAATCCTCTGCATTCTTCATCAATAATATCAAAATCTCTTCTTGTTTGGGATTCTCTTCTACATTTCTAGTTCTTCTATTTGATCCATAATCCTAGCACTATATCAATTGGTATCAGCTTGGCACCTTCCAGATTCATCTCGAAGTGGCAGAAAACACCAGAAATTAGGTCCCTTCTTTGTGAAGCAGAAGAACGTTTGAGCTCGAAGTTGGATGAGAGGTTCTTGCAGCATGCGGGTTCATTACGGAAAACACTACTTGAAGACATTGATCAACTTCTGCAACAACAGGCAGCGGGGCATTCTCCTTCTCCCAGCGTGGGAATTGCGATGCGCGATGAGAAATCTTCTACCTATTCTAGTTATACACGTCTTGCAAGACTGGATTTCCCTAGGTTTAATGGCGATGGGATTAAGAATTGGTTGGTTCAGTGTGAGACTTTTTTTAGGTGGATAATACTCCACAAGATTTCAAAGTTAGGTTGGTTGTGGTACATTTCGAGGGAAAAGCATTGTAATGGCACCGTGCTTATGTGAGAACAGTGGGATTGAAAAATTTGCCTTCTTGGAAGAATTATTCCCAAATTTTATTGGATAGATTTGGTGAAGTTTGTGAGGATCCTATGGCAGAGTTGATGAGGTTAAGGCAGAAAGGATCTGTTACTGAATTTCATGAACAATTTGATGCAATTGTCTCAAGAGTGGAACTGGCTGAGGAACATCAATTGAGTTGTTTCTTGGGAGGGCACAAATAGGATGTGCAAATAATGGTGAGGATGTTCCAGCCAGATTCAATTAGGAAGGCTTTCTCTTTAGCCAAAATGTATGAATTTGCTATTACGGCTAACCCCTAACAAAAACTATTTTTAAAATCAGCCAAGACCAATCACTTCTCGAAACCTCCCTTGTTGCCTACACCCCATAACCCTGCTGAAACATCTAAGCCCAAAACACAAACTACAAGAAATCTTACATCTACCTATATGAGTGAAATAAGAGCAAAGGGGTTATGCTATTTCTGTGATGAGCCCTTTACACTAGAGCACAGTTTGACACACATGAAATTACAAATACATGTTATGGAGGTTGATGATAATTCAGATTCAGAAGGGGAAGATGTTTTGAGTGAGGAGTTGAATGTCTCTTCAGCTAGTGAACCACTAATATCAATAAATGCTCTAACTGGAACTACTAGTTTCAGAACAATGCGAGTCACTGGTTATTACAGGAAAAAACCCCTTCATATCCTCATTGACAGTGGCAGTACACATAACTTTTTGGATGCACATGTGGCCAAGAAATTAGGATGCAGAATTGAAGTGATTCCCTCTTTAAATGTAGTTGTGGCTGATGGAAATAAGGTACAGATTTCGAATGTGGTTAAGAGTTTTACATGGGTGATTCAGAATACCAATTTCTCATCTGATATAATGTTGTTGCTTCTAGGCTGTTGTGATTTAGTGCTTGGAGTGGAGTGGTTAAGTTGACTATGGAGTTTGTTACGCAAGGAAGGAGACATGTGCTGAAAGGGGCTTCTAATGCTAAGCTAAAAACAGTGAAGAAGCAGCAATTGCACAAGGCACTTTCTTCTGGTGTGCACATTTCTATGCTGCAGTTGTGTGAGGGAGAAGAAGACTTATTGTTGAATTCACTTACTACTCATGCACCTGCATCTGCCATGCCTACTAGTGTTGCAGAATTGCTATGCAGTTTTGATGATATTTTCCAGGAACCTGCCAATCTACCTCCTATTAGGCCTACCCATGATCACAAGATTCCTCTAGTCTTAGGTGTTGTTCCTGTAAATAAAAGGCCATATAGATATGTTAAATACCAGAAAGACATTATTGATGGTCTGGTCAAGGAGTATCTGCACTCAGGCATAATACAAAACAATAGCAGTCCCTATTCTAGCCCAATTGTATTGGTGGGGAAAAAAGATGGCAGTTGGAGGCTTTGTGTGGATTATAGGGAGTTGAATAAGGCTATAGTGAAGAATAGATTCCCAATCCCTCTTGTGGATGATCTTCTAGATGAGTTACATAGTTCCAAGTGGTTCTCTAAGGTAGACCTAAGATCTGGCTACAACCAAGTGAGAATGGATGAAGATGATGTGCACAAAACAACATTTAAGACTTATGCAAGTCACTTTGAATACCGGGTTATGCCCTTTGGTTTAACAAATGCACCAGCTACATTTCAAGGTCTTATGACTGTTGTGTTTCAAGAATATTTGAGGAAGTTTCTACTTGTATTTTTTTATGATATTCTCATCTATAGTAAGTCATTAGAAGACCATGTGTCTTACTTACATACTGTCTTTTCTACAATGAGGTCTAATTCATTGTTTGCAAAGAGGTCTAAATGCTACTTTGTTGTAGCTAGAGTGGAATATCTGGGTCATTTCATTTCAGGTGAGGGTGTTGCAACTGATCCAACAAAAGTTGAAGCAGTTAAATTGTGACCTCTGCCCTAATCCTTGAAGCAGCTGAGGGGATTTCTTGGGCTTGCAGGGTATTATAGAAGGTTTGTATTTCGATATGGAAGTGTGGCAAAGCCCCTTAATGACATGCTTAAGAAGGATAACTTCTGCTGGACTCAAGAAGCTAAGTTAGCCTTCCAGAAATTGAAAGATCTATTAGTCTCAACACCTGTCCTTGCTCTACCTAATTTTGATAAGGAATTTGTAGTAGAAGCATATGCCTCAGGTACAGGTATTGGAGTTGTCTTGATGCAAGACAATCATCCCATAGCCTTCATCAGCAGGAGCTTGAATGTGCAGCAATAGTCCCTATCCACTTATGAGAAGGAATTGCTAGTTGTTGTCTTTGTAGTGCAGAAGTGGAGACATATTTGTTACCTAAGAAGTTTGTAATCAAAACTGATCATAGGAGCCTCGAGTATATTTTGGATCAGAGGTTAGCTACAACATTCTAGCAGAAATCGTTAGTAAAACTCATGGAATTTGATTTTTGCATAGAATACAAGCAGGGTCAAGAAAATTTGGTGGCTGATGCATTGTCTCGAGGAAGTTTAGTTGAGTGTAATGTTGTTTCTATGGTTCAACTTGAATCAGATATGCTCATCAAAATTAAAGCTTCTCGACAATCTGATCTAGATGTTCAAAAGCTAATTTTTAAGTTGCAAAGTGATTCAAAATCCCATAAACACTTTTCCTGGGTAAGGGGGGAATTAAGGAGGAAAAGAAGGTTAGTAATTGGTAAAGATTTGGAATTAAGGAAAGATATTCTGAAGTGGTTACATTCTTCAACTTGTGGAGGCCACTCTGGTAAAGATGCAACCTTGCAAAGGGTCAAGGCAGTTGTCTTTTGGAAAGGAATATTCAAGGATGTTAAGTTGTTCATTCATCAGTGCAATACTTGTCAAAGGTGCAAATATGACTCTACTGCATATCCTGGACTGCTGCAACCTTTACCTATAGTTGAGCATGTATGGCACCACATTACAATGAATTTCATTGAAGGACTTCCTGACTCAAGGGGCAAACAAGTTATTTTTGTGGTGGTGGATAGACTGAGTAAGGCTGCACACTTCATGGCTCTTCATCATCCTTATTCTGTTGCTGATGTAGTTCAATGTTTCATGGACAATGTCTTTAAACTACATGGGTTTCCTGACTCTATTACAAGTGATAGGGATCCTATCTTTGCTAGTCGATTTTGGCAAGAGTTTATGGCCTACCAAGGTGTGCAAGTCCAGCTGTCTACTGCCTATCATCCATAAACAGATGGGCAGTCTAAAGTGGTTAATAGGTGCTTGGAAACTTACTTGAGATGTATGTGTTCTGACAATCCTAAACAATGGTCTAAGTGGCTGCCCTTAGCAGAGTGGTGGTACAACACAACCTACCACAGTTCAATTAAAGCCAGCCCCTATGAAATAATGTATGGACAAGCCCCACCTACTTATCTTCCCTATCTGCCTGGTGAATCTAAGGTTGGATTGGTTGCTAGAAGTTTGCAGAAGAGGGAGGAAATGCTTAAATTGGTGAAGTTTCACATGAGAAGGGCTCAGGACAGGATGAAACAGCTAGCAGATAAACATAGATCTGATCAGAAGTTGCTGATTGGAGATTTAGTTTATGTAAAGCTACATCCTTATAGACAGGTCTTTGTTGCTTTCAGAAGCAATGCTAAATTGGCCCCTAAATACTATGGTCCTTATCCTGTCCTTGATCAGATTGGTGCAGTGGCTTACAAGGTACAACTTCCGCCTAATTCTTTGATCCATAATGTGTTCCATATCTCCCAACTCAAGAAGTTTATAGGGGAGGCATCAACATCTGTTAATTGTCCAAGTACTGATGAAGAAATCAGTCACAAGGAGCTTGTCGATAGGATAACAGTAAAAAGAGACAACAAGGCGGTGACAAAAGTGCTCATCAAGTGGAAACATCAGCTTCCAGAGGATGCTACATGGGAATTTTACTATGATCTAAAGAAAAAGTTTCCAGAATTCAATCCTTGAGGTCAAGGATTTGCTTGAGAGGGAGGAATTGATGCAGGATCATTGCTGCAATCTGCAATTAGATTGCATATTAAATGATAATAGAAGGCTGAGGGAGTTAGTTAGCAGTGACACGTGTCATTAGGTAGTTAATTCTGTTAGGTTTTCCAAGTGGGAAGTTTGTTAGGAGGTAGATAGTAACAACTGGCTATATATAGCAAGCTATTGTGAAGGCTTAGGTACGTTTTGGAAATTTCCAATATACTTGTAATCCTCTGCATTATTCATCAATAATATCAGAATCTCTTCTTGTTTGGGATTCTCTTCTACATTTCTCCTTCTTCGATTTGATCCAAAATCCTAGCACTATATCAGAAAGAGAGAAGAAGAAAGAGATAATAGGGATAAATTTGTAAAGAATGAGTGAAAAGGAAAAAAGAAAACAAACCACTGATATTCAATGGGAAATATTATGGACATTTAAGTGTATTTCATGCTACTGTTAATAAGAATTGTTGTCCATCGATGGACAATGTAATCAATAAGAATTGTTGTCCATCAATGGACAATGTAGTCAATTTCTCCACACTAGAATGCTTCCGATTCAAGTTCAATTTCAACCAAAAGACAACAAAGCAAAAGTAGAGATGAGAACAAAGTGAAAACAAGAGATCTTAAGTGGTGCATGGGACAAGCAGACACAGAAACACAAAATAGATGTAAGATGGATCTATTCATAGATGACACAAGAACATATGAAGGTAAATATAATCATATTTCGGTCGTTATCAAACTTGAGTTAACTCACTAAAGAGTTTACGAGTCTACTTACTCTTTGTGAGTTAACTCTTGAGTTTACCGTCGCTAATGAGTGTTTTTTTTTTTTGTCTGTTTAGTGTTTAACATATCTTGTGTGTTATTTTCAAATACAAAAATTCTCATATTTAATAACATTAAACCTTTGTTTTCTAATAACATCAAATCTTTTATGGGAATGATCTACCACTACTATAACATATAGAAGTTATTATTAGTAATAATTCATTACTAGACTTTGTTATTTAAGTATTCCGAAATTTATGATTTACTATTTTACTTAATTATATTATTGAAATGTTTAATTACTATGTTATTTATAGATATTTTGTTATTATTTTTATATGGAGTAGACTCTTACAAATCTACAAGTTGAATCCACGAGTTCAATTTATAAAACGAGTCTACTAAACTTTTAAATTTGATAATCTTTTATGTTGCTATTAAAAGTTTTTTTTAGAATATGTAGGGAGACAATGACTCATTTTTTTAGATAAAAAATCTACTTAACCAATATATGCTTTTAATATACACAGACGTAAGAATAAATCCTAAACATGATTATCCATAAATTATATTGTTAAAAGTATTTTGAATGAACTATACTTCATATTTTAAAATTAAACTTCCATATAATATATTTTAATACAAACAAGCCACTGTTAATATAAAAGTTTTTATATTATTAATTAAAATTTATTTTTAATATATATATATATATATATATAATGGAATGTTGATATAAAAAGACTTTAAATATCAAATCTCTAAAAATAAAATGATTTAAGATTATTTTATTATTTCTTAAGAGGAGAGAGATTCCGATTCTGACCTTTGGGTATATAAAAAAAAAAAAAAAAAAAATATTACATGACATAAAATGGGAAAGGAAAGAAAGTTCATCTGTCTTGCATTTGCACCACTTGGTCATGCAATCCAAGTTTTGTTTTTCTTTTTCTTTTTCTGACTCGGTGGAAGGTACTAAGCTAGTGGAGTGACTAGTGACTAAGTAGTGGTATTCACTGTCTTCACAAACAAAGAGAAAGAACCACAAACACATTCTGTGGAAGTGAGGGTGAGAAAGAATGGTAAGAGAGACAAGGTAATTTAGTTCGGACCCACTAAAAATAAGCTTGCTTTTTCTTCTGGGTTGTGGTAAATTTGTGATCTTGTTCCTCTTAAACTTGACAATCTTGCTGTGGTAGTGGCATGTTAATTTTTTGAAGTAAATATAATTGTAAGTGTGTAACCTCTATTGCTGCTTAAGGTGTCAGAAAATTTCAAGGAGGGGTTTGGAGGTTCAAGATTTTGTTTTCATTTTTTAACTTTTGGATATGTGACTTGCTTGGCATTTGATGTTTAATCTATGTTTTGCATGTTCTTTATGGACCCTTTGGAGTTTGGACTGTGTCTCTTTCTGCAAATTCCTGTTATTATTTGAAGAATTCAAATGGGCATAGGCTTTTGGTGTGCTTTTTATTTTGTGATTGTGTAAGTGGATCAAGAGGAAAGGAATCATAAATATTGGAGGAGATTTTTATGTCTTATTTTTCTTTGATCGTAGTTGGGGAACTTGGGGTTGGTGTCCTGTTAGCATGTATTGCATGTGTGTGATGAATATAGCATGTCTTTACAATAGTGAAACTGGCTGAAAGTAGAGTGAAGCTAGGAACAATATGTCATTATGGTGGTGCTTCTTCAAGAAGCATGGTGAGGGAAAATGCTTTTCTCTGATTTGGTAGATTTGTGAATGATGTGGCAGTTTTTTTTTTAACTCTAGGAAGAATGAAGCTAGACACTGTGGAATGGAAAGGAAAGAATGGGAAGGTGTTTCCCCTGAACTTTGCCATCCTAGACGGTTTAAAATTACTTATTGTTATTGACGGGTTGAAATGGAAGCTCTTAAAATTTCAATGAAAATCTTTTGTTCCCTTTTCTAGAGGCCACAGCAGGTCAAGTGAGAGTGAGAGTCATCTTTCTGCTTTCCCTCTTATTATCCAAACGGGCCCTGTATGCTTTGATCTTTGTCTTTCATTACATTCTTTACATTCTTTCGGTCAAAACAAGAAGTATAAGAAATTCATTCATTGTAATTTTATTAGTATAATCTAGATTACCCTTTATTTCTGTTGAATATTGGCACTATTGAATTCTACTATGAAATTGATGGGATCATGAAAAGTGGGTGATCATTAATTAGTAGTTCGTTCTGAGTTAATTATCTACCTTAGTTGATTCATAATGATTCTGTCTGTGTTATATTTGATTTGAAATTAAAATACATATATTTCCGCTTTAGCATCATGAAATCATTATGTTCAAGCTTTTATCTTTCTTTGACTCCAATCATTGCTTGGCGGTAATTTTATGCGTGACTGGCCAAAGAGGACACAGTCATAGAAACTCTATCTATGATGATGCAGCTCAAATCTTATTCAAGTTATATTTATTGCAGTATTACTTCCCCCCCTCAAGTGGACTAAAATTCAATTCCAAGGAGGTATTTCGTTATCTTGACAATGTTCAGAACAAAGTCAGCATCCAGAAAATCTCTCCTAATGTCTGTCAAGAAAATTCTTCTTTTGATTGCATTATTTCATGTTTAATATCTATCTGGTTTCATAACTTATGTGGGGAAATTTGGTTATTCAAGGAATCTAGATTATAGTTGAGAAAGCTATTGTGGAAGGGTTACCACCAGGATGGGTGAAAAAGACCAGAATCACAACAAATGGAGATTCAGTTAGAAGAGATACGGTAAACCATATATTTTTAGCTACAAATTCATTAAGGGGGGAGAAAAAATTACTTCATAATAATCTTCACAGTTTCCCTTAACTAGCATTTTCTATATTTGTATTTTTTATTGATTGAATAAATCAGCATGATTGCTTTAGTAAAACTGTTTGTAACTTGAACTTCTGACCTGCAAAATTCAAGTTTAATGTTTCTTTCTTCAATGTTTTTACAAATGAAGTGATCAATGTGTCTTGTCCAACTGTGATAAAACTGTAATTTCAGCCGTAAAAATGCTGATTTTTTTGGGTAAAATATATTCAGTTTTTTCAGAAGATTGTGCTGTGCATTGTTGCTTCTATGAAAGTCATGAGTACTTCTGGCATAATTCAAAATTGCTCTCATAAAACCCTACAAGTTTTTCATTTCACTTCTTCCATACTTTTTTTTGGTAATCATTAATGCCTTGGATATAGCTTATCTCTCCCTTTGCTGTCCAAAGATGAAAATGGCTTAGATTAGTCATGAATATAGGTGAAAAGGTTGCTGCAAACATGATACCGGCCTTGTAGCTGTGAGATAAATTATCTTTCTACTGCCTCCTTTCCACCATCTCACATCTTGAATTCCACCCCCCCCCCCCCCCCCTTCCTCTTCCAACATTTTCTTATTCTTCATTCCTATTGAACGCAACTCATTACATATTCTAGGGTCTATTCATGTGTACTTTGACTTCTACAAAAGGCTTAGTTCACTTTAACTAAACTTTGACTGCACATTAAACCAAAGTTGTACAACTTGAGCAGTTAAGAGTAGGAGGGTGAACAACTTTTTATCAAAGTTGTTTGTGCCTATAATGTGTCACATGCTCAACCACTGTAAGAATAATTAAGTAATTCACCCTTCTAATTTGTATATGCAGTTCTACATTGACCCTGTAAATGGGTATACATTCTGCTCAATAGAAGATGTTGATCACTATCTTGAAACTGGGAAGATAGGAAGGAATGAATTCACGTCAAAAGATAAAGATGGCAGTGATATGGAGTTAAAAGCTGACAAATCTCCTGTATGGATGATCATAATTGTGCTTCTTGTAGTTTATGTCTATTCGTTAATTAGTCTCATATGCTAAACTTTCCCTCCCCATCATGTAGCTTTAAATTCTCTCAGATAGGCGTATTAAACCAGGAGAAGGAATAATTATTGGCTTAATTACCACTAAGATTTCTACTTATACAAACTTCCTGTCTATGATTTCTTCACAGTCAAGAAGTGTAACCATGAAACCAACATTATCAGTTAGCAAGGGTCAAAGCTCAGATTTGGACATGATAGCTAATGACCAACAGATTCCAAGATCTGCAAGTTCTGAAGAATATTTGGATGTGCCCATTTCTGAATGTATATCCAATCAGTGTAAAGTTCCCAAGTTTTCTCTTTATCCTTTGAAGTTAAAATACAGACTTTGTCTAATTAGATACATGACTGAATGATATGCATTGGCCTTCATCAGTTTGGTATTGTTCACATGTTTGGCACTAAACATTGTATGCAATTATGCTATCTCCTGTAAACTAATGCATTGTTTCTGCTCAGTTAGAGTTTTGTATTTAATTCAGATTTAAAAATAATTATCTGACCCTTGCTCTTTCTAGATAAAATGATACTATTAAATAGGTTTTGTACTTATTGGTAGCTTTTCCTTTTTCCTTGTCAATATGTAAAGATCTTGCATTTGATGTGTATTTATTACATGATCTATAGGTGTGGTGGGGGCTGAACTGACCAATTTAGTTATATCACGGGCTGAAAGTTCAGATCAGAAACAAGGGAAGTTTGGTTTAGCTCAAAGCGCTTCAGTTTCAGGTTGCACTAACAAAGATGTTGAAGAAAAGCAACTTCAAGAAAATTCAGAGACAAAACATGGCGCTGCAAAGGCCCAGGCCCAAGATCACCAGTGGCAAAACAAGCACAAGAAAGAGATCAATTTGCCTCACCGTGCTTCAAAGCGTCTTGCTGGAATTAAGGTTGGTCCTGTTCCAGAACTTAAAACAAGAAATCGAGCACGTCGTGTTGCAATTAAACAATCAGATAAGGAAGAAACCATCATCATAAATGTGGATAAATCTCCCAACAGCTTGTCTGGTGATCTAGCAAAACAGAAATTAAGTGGCACAGATACTGAGAAGACTCTAGAAGTGCAAATAAGTGACAAGGATAAAAAATGCTTCTCTTTTTCACCTCTGGAGAACAATGCTACTGTGGAAGAGTGTGCAAGAGTCCTTGAAAATGGAGATAAAGTTGATGCAAAGTTAGATTACACCCTTGACTTTCCCCTTGGAGAACTACTAACAGACCCATGTATTGCATTTGCAATTCAAACTCTCACTGGAGTAACATTTGAAGCCTCCAAAAACTCGCAAACTTCTTCCAACTTAAGAAACAGCCAGCATTCCAAAACTTCTGCTCCCACCCTCGCCAGTGGCAAAGGCGATGATAAGAAAAGCAATGATGGATTAGGTGACCGTGTGTTATCATCTCTAGAGAACCTTGCTATTCCAAAAGAACATGCCGGTGATGACAAAACTGATTCAAAGGCCAAGAATGAGAATGCAGGACCATCTTCTGAAAAGACACTTGACATGTCATGGATGGATCCATGCATTGAATTTGCAATAAAAACACTCACTGACACCATCCCATCAGACTCTGCTGATCAAAATCCCAAGAACTGCATCCAATTGTCAAGTGTCTGTTTAGATAACATTTACCAAACTGACTACTCTTGCAGACAATACTTTGGCACACAGAAACCAATGTTTCATAAACAGTCTTTTGTGGATCCATCACTGCAGCACACTAGAAATATTGGTATTGTAAATTCTGCTGCTGAAGCCAGACTCTAAGGAATGTTTGTTAGATCAGTAAACCATCTTGTGCTTGAACTAACATAAGATTGTACAGTTATGAAAACTCTATAAAAAGCTTCCTACCCCATGAAAGCTTTTAACCTATCTCCCTTTGTTGTTATTTTGTTCTGTGAATCCTTTAATTAGCTGATTTTGTAGAACATGCTATGGGTAGTTGTCAGTTACTATTATGTTAGCTTGATTGCAGAACTGTCTCTTATGGTGTCTAATCTTAAATTGATTACAGAATGGCTTAGTTCACTTTAACTAAACTTTGACTGCACATTAAACCAAAGTTGTACAACTTGAGCAGTTAAGAGTAGGAGGGTGAACAACTTTTTATCAAAGTTGTTTGTGCCTATAATGTGTCACATGCTCAACCACTGTAAGAATAATTAAGTAATTCACCCTTCTAATTTGTATATGCAGTTCTACATTGACCCTGTAAATGGGTATACATTCTGCTCAATAGAAGATGTTGATCACTATCTTGAAACTGGGAAGATAGGAAGGAATGAATTCACGTCAAAAGATAAAGATGGCAGTGATATGGAGTTAAAAGCTGACAAATCTCCTGTATGGATGATCATAATTGTGCTTCTTGTAGTTTATGTCTATTCGTTAATTAGTCTCATATGCTAAACTTTCCCTCCCCATCATGTAGCTTTAAATTCTCTCAGATAGGCGTATTAAACCAGGAGAAGGAATAATTATTGGCTTAATTACCACTAAGATTTCTACTTATACAAACTTCCTGTCTATGATTTCTTCACAGTCAAGAAGTGTAACCATGAAACCAACATTATCAGTTAGCAAGGGTCAAAGCTCAGATTTGGACATGATAGCTAATGACCAACAGATTCCAAGATCTGCAAGTTCTGAAGAATATTTGGATGTGCCCATTTCTGAATGTATATCCAATCAGTGTAAAGTTCCCAAGTTTTCTCTTTATCCTTTGAAGTTAAAATACAGACTTTGTCTAATTAGATACATGACTGAATGATATGCATTGGCCTTCATCAGTTTGGTATTGTTCACATGTTTGGCACTAAACATTGTATGCAATTATGCTATCTCCTGTAAACTAATGCATTGTTTCTGCTCAGTTAGAGTTTTGTATTTAATTCAGATTTAAAAATAATTATCTGACCCTTGCTCTTTCTAGATAAAATGATACTATTAAATAGGTTTTGTACTTATTGGTAGCTTTTCCTTTTTCCTTGTCAATATGTAAAGATCTTGCATTTGATGTGTATTTATTACATGATCTATAGGTGTGGTGGGGGCTGAACTGACCAATTTAGTTATATCACGGGCTGAAAGTTCAGATCAGAAACAAGGGAAGTTTGGTTTAGCTCAAAGCGCTTCAGTTTCAGGTTGCACTAACAAAGATGTTGAAGAAAAGCAACTTCAAGAAAATTCAGAGACAAAACATGGCGCTGCAAAGGCCCAGGCCCAAGATCACCAGTGGCAAAACAAGCACAAGAAAGAGATCAATTTGCCTCACCGTGCTTCAAAGCGTCTTGCTGGAATTAAGGTTGGTCCTGTTCCAGAACTTAAAACAAGAAATCGAGCACGTCGTGTTGCAATTAAACAATCAGATAAGGAAGAAACCATCATCATAAATGTGGATAAATCTCCCAACAGCTTGTCTGGTGATCTAGCAAAACAGAAATTAAGTGGCACAGATACTGAGAAGACTCTAGAAGTGCAAATAAGTGACAAGGATAAAAAATGCTTCTCTTTTTCACCTCTGGAGAACAATGCTACTGTGGAAGAGTGTGCAAGAGTCCTTGAAAATGGAGATAAAGTTGATGCAAAGTTAGATTACACCCTTGACTTTCCCCTTGGAGAACTACTAACAGACCCATGTATTGCATTTGCAATTCAAACTCTCACTGGAGTAACATTTGAAGCCTCCAAAAACTCGCAAACTTCTTCCAACTTAAGAAACAGCCAGCATTCCAAAACTTCTGCTCCCACCCTCGCCAGTGGCAAAGGCGATGATAAGAAAAGCAATGATGGATTAGGTGACCGTGTGTTATCATCTCTAGAGAACCTTGCTATTCCAAAAGAACATGCCGGTGATGACAAAACTGATTCAAAGGCCAAGAATGAGAATGCAGGACCATCTTCTGAAAAGACACTTGACATGTCATGGATGGATCCATGCATTGAATTTGCAATAAAAACACTCACTGACACCATCCCATCAGACTCTGCTGATCAAAATCCCAAGAACTGCATCCAATTGTCAAGTGTCTGTTTAGATAACATTTACCAAACTGACTACTCTTGCAGACAATACTTTGGCACACAGAAACCAATGTTTCATAAACAGTCTTTTGTGGATCCATCACTGCAGCACACTAGAAATATTGGTATTGTAAATTCTGCTGCTGAAGCCAGACTCTAAGGAATGTTTGTTAGATCAGTAAACCATCTTGTGCTTGAACTAACATAAGATTGTACAGTTATGAAAACTCTATAAAAAGCTTCCTACCCCATGAAAGCTTTTAACCTATCTCCCTTTGTTGTTATTTTGTTCTGTGAATCCTTTAATTAGCTGATTTTGTAGAACATGCTATGGGTAGTTGTCAGTTACTATTATGTTAGCTTGATTGCAGAACTGTCTCTTATGGTGTCTAATCTTAAATTGATTACAGAATCTTCCCATTGTGTGACATCAGTGGTAGCTGGTTGGACTTGGTACTAAGAATTGCATTCCTTAACGTATAGAATAAGCCAAAATTCTTATACTTTCACTTTGATGCTGATGAAGGCAAAAAATGATACAATGTTTTCCTACATTATTATTTAGGATAAATTACTCGGAGCTATTTGGGAATTTCATATAGGTATTTAATTTTGTTGTAATTGAGTCCTTGATCATGTTTTTTTTAAAAAAAAAAAAATAGATTGAGTTTTCAAAATTGTTATAAATTGTCATTTTCTATCAGTTTTAAGTTACAAACTAACCTATGGACTTATTTTCTTAATTTAGGTATTCAGTTTTTTTTATAGATACCTATTAAAAATTTCTAAATAGCTTAAGGACTAATTGAATAATTTAACTTATTATTTGATCGCATACTTTCATATTACTAAGAAGAAAATCTGTAGCAGTCGCGTTATATATCACTATTTTTTTTTAATGATGTAAGAAAACAATAAGTTTTTTTTATCAAAATTTTCATAACAAATGTTTTTTTAAGAAAATTTTGAAAGTAAAACAAAAATAAGGTAGTGTTATATATAAAAAAATTATCAAATGAAAGATGTCCTAAACTTCTCCAAAAAAAAATTATGATCACCTCTATAATATTTAAAAAACCCATTTATAGAAATTAAAGCTGAATGAACTAATGGGATGAATTTAGATATGCTACTTGATAGTAGCAAACGTGGCTTAATATAAAAGCGCTGATGTGATTTTGTATGGTGGCACGTGAATAAGCGTGACCCTTAATAAAAAAATTAAAAAAAAGTTATAAATGTTATCATGTGTCAACATATGTTGAATGTGTTATTCCACTTAGAGCTTAAAAGTAAAATAAAGTTTTCTTTTTTTTTTTTGCAAAAAAGTAAAATAATGTTATTAAGAGAACATTGACTGGGAATAATAGATGTAACTTTTTATGTACATATAAGATACAGTATTAAACGCATGCTTCTGCACATTCCAGTTCAGTTCTTTTTTCTGAATTACATTCCAATGCAGTTATTTGTTAGTTTTAAAGTTAAGCGATTAAAAATATCATGGAATAAATAAGCTATATTGTTCAAGTTAAGAACATATAAAAATATTTTTTTTTACAGCAACATATAAAAACAAGTTAAGAATTCAAGTTAAGCTATATTGTTCGATAGAGACTAAGTTGTAAAAATGATTGATCAAGATACTGAAATAATGGATTAGTAATTCAATATAGACCTAAAATCAATCGAGTTTACTTGGTCCAACATTATTTATTATTTGCTTATAAAATTAAAATAAATTTAGACTTGAAAACATTGAGTCAATTCTACATGACTGGATGGGTCATGCCAACAAATCTTCAACTTATAAGAAATTTGGACTGATTTGAGTTCACTTTTTTTTCATACCTTGGCTTGATCGGCTTAAATTAGATAAGATGACTCAATTTGTTACTTTTACTCGGTGAAAATTAACAAATGTTTTTGAATTTTGTGTGATAACAAGCAACTCACCCAAAAGAAAAGACAGTTAGGAACCCAAATCAAATTCTCACATCGGCAATTTTTCTAGTATTATGTTTCATATGGAAAAAAAATACATTTATTGTCACGTCATTTTGTCAATAACTTTATTGTATTTGAAGCACACATCATGAAAACATTTATAATTTTTTATTTACTAAATTTAATAGATAGGTATTGTTAATATATAGCATTTATATTATTAATCAATTAAAAATATTTTTTATATGACTCTTAAAATATTTATTAAAAATTTAATCAATTTATTTAATATAATAATTTGTAATTAAAACAATAATATAAAAAAATTATGTCATCAATATATATACTACATATTCTTTTTTTTGTTTCGAGTGACACCAATGCACATGGTATATTATAGGGAATTATGTAATTAAGGTCTTGCAGGCAGTATGTTCAAATTAAAAATATGTTGCCGAAGATAAGTCGTGTGCCATGTTTGCAAAATATTAAATATGATATGACATTCATATTTTTTATCTCTTGCAATTTCAATTTTCATATACGTAATTTTTATTTTTTTTTCTCATAATTTTGATTCTTCTATTTTAGAAAATTAATAATTTTAATTAAATTCTCAATTTTTTATATTTTTTCTTTTTTTTATCTAATTGAATCCTAAATATATTATATTCACTTAAAATAACATAAAAAATAATTTAATTAATTAAAATATAAAAATAAAAAAAATAAATATATACAAAATTGAAAACTAAACTAAAATTACAATTTTTTAAAATAGGAAAATCAAATTGGTAAGAAAAAAAACAAAATTGTGAATTAAGAAGTACAAGTTATCAAAATTACCTTTTACCTTATTTATTTTGATACAAATAAGAGAGAATGTGATGAAAAATTGTGAGTGTTTTTCTAGCTTTTTCTCGTTATAAAATTATTACTTTTTTTTTTCCTTTTTCCCTCTCCATTTTGCTCACAAATAGCGCGGGAAAAGAAAGCGATTTTGCCGCGAAAGCACAACGCAATAAAATTCCCATTGTTGATTCCCCAACCCTAGAGAGAAAGAGAAGATGCAGATTCGAGTTCGATGCAACTGTGGAGAAGGAAGCTGCGAGGAATGGGGGGTTATAGAACTTCAAGGAGTGGTGGAGCCACAGCCTGGATTCCACGATTCCCTCCAAAATCTTCACATCGGCACTTTGTGTCGTCCTTCTTCTCAGGTTCCCCCCTTCCTTTTTCCATCCTCTTATAATTCTTCATAACCAATCAATTTTTTATTCCGCATTTAATTCTTCCAAGGTTTTCGTTTGCGATTGTAATTGAAAGTTCCGTTTTTGACTGACGAATTTCTGAACAAATGTGACTCATTCTAGGCGCTGCGTCATTATAGAGTATTCCACAATCGCAATTTAAAACATTTCTCTACTTTTAGGGTTCTGCTAACTAGAGTATTTTACAAGAATATTATTGGTAAGTTTCTGTCACAAGATATGTGAAACTGTAGTAATTGGATTAATTATTATATTTTTGTTATTGCTTATTTTAATTCTTTACCTAATCCTAATGTTTGATTTTATTATTGCTTAATGCTTATGACGTTTTAGGTTTCAAATGACTGTTACTTTAAAAATGCTAATTTATTTTAGATTATTGTGGTTTTAGCCTTTGTGTTATACATGACAAATATTTAGTATATATACAATTAAAACTTGTAATAAATAACCATTTGAAATATATAAATTGTGTTATAATTAAAATTTATATTAGGTTAAATTATTGAATAGGTCTTTGAATTATTTGAAAAAGTTTGAATGGACTCCTAAACTTTTTTTTAATTGAATATCTAAACTAAAAAAAACATAGGTTCAGAGTTTCAGAGATAGCTTTTCGTGGCTTAAAGCAGCTAAGAAATGAGAATGTATGGTGGTACTCAATTAAAAAAGGATAGTTTATAATTACAGACCTATTTAAAAAATTTCAACTAGATGAAGAACCTACTTAGTAATTTAATTTTTGTAATAAATACATATTTTGAATATATAAATTATATTTTAATTTATAAGAAAGAATTTAAATTATGATATAAGATTATTTTTAAATTGAAATAAATAAGACAAGATGATCAAGAGAAATATTTTATTAGTGATATGCAATGTAGTATGTGAAATGTAGCTCCAGAAAAGTGATAAAAATGTCTAAAGAGAGTACAGAAGGGTCCAAATTCAAGATTTGTCATCTTAAAAACATAAAGAAAGTGTTACCTTTTTTTAGGCTATCATAATCGAATTAGAAAAGGTACGGACAGAATGAATGCAATTATACTTTTATAGTAATTAAAAAATGATTGTCTACAAAAAATAGTGGATTCTATTAAACCATGGACTGGTTGACCCAAGTTTGGTTCTAAATCAATGGTTACCAACAAAAATATTTCAAGTTTTTTTTTTATAGTTTATGGTAAACTAATAATCTTTTGTGTTCATGACTTTTGTTGTTAGGAAGTCTACACCTTCACTGTTGGATACCATGAACTGACGGGGTCAAAGGTTCCCTTAAAGAAGCCAATGGTGGTGCTCAAGAAAGTAAAGCATCCTGATGGAGAAAGTGGTTGTAAGGTGGAGCTGCAAGTTGTTGGAGTCATTAGACATAAGATTCTGTTCAAGAACAGACCAAAGGCTCTCATTTCTAGTAAGATTTATCTTTCCTTTCCTTCCATTAACCCCCTCTTTGGAATATATTTTTCGTTTTGTAGAGGACAGTTGTGAAGCAACATATGACACTAGAAAAAGTGTCTCAACAACATTTCCAAACTTTTGGTGTCTTCATTGTTAGAGATTCTAAGGAACATTAAGGTGTCAACGTGTGTGACGTCGATTATTATAATCTCTTACTTTAAATCCTAGATCTCATTTATTTATTTTTAGTGCTAATCCTCACATAATTGCTATAGCTTGTTCTATAGTACTATGGATGCTTTTTTATATCCGGGGTACTTCAGAATTTCTTCCTTTGGTTTAGGGTTTAGGGGAAAAGTTGTTAATATTTATACTAAATCTTGGTCCCTCTTGCTACTTTTACCACTTTTGAGAAAAGAGAGAGAAAAAGGACGTGAAGTGAGACTGTTCTGGATTGTTTTGTTCTCTTAAATAATAGTTGGTGCAAGAGAAAAATATATGGATTTAGTAGTTTAAATAAAAATAGGAAAAGATTTTGTTAGAAAAAAATAAAATCCACTTCAATAATTTGCGTGAAAAGGATTAGTCTTTTTACCGTGGAGTAAGATATTTTTATGTACATAATGACAAACAAGTCTTTTCCCACTAAATAAGGTTTTAATACTAAGAATAGCAAAGTTGTGAATTTAGAAAACAACCTGTTATCTCTTTGGATTAGTGAGTAACGGATTAGTGGTCACTGGGCACTTCTCTTTCTTCTAAGTTTGAGATTAGAACCAACTTATATACCTACAAAAAATAGACTTCCCACTGGTATAGGATTTAATTTTACTTTATTGACAGTGTAAAATATTATTCCCTAATCATTTATTGTCACATCATTTAAAAAGATAACTTAATTAATTCTTTAAAAAGCTAAACTTTTTTTTATGATGTATCAACAAATGATTGAACGGTACTGTATAAACTTTTACCGTTGATCAAAAGTACCAGTAACATTTCCTATTTCTCTTTATTCGTCTCTTTTATCACATCGTATCCATTATATCTATTATTTTTCTCGTTTGTGTCTTTCTCTCCAGAGATGTAGAGTACCATGTGTGTACAAGAAACATTTTTCCAAAAGTAAACTCTTGATAGACTAGTTTTATATTACTGTGAGTGGTGATTTTCCTCAACACCGTGAAGTTTCAATTTAATTGAGCAAGATATGATGCAGACTAGTATAGTTGGAAATTGAAATTCTTCCCTTTAGGGCTCTTTCCCTGTATACATATGTCCATGAATAAGATTCTGTTATTGCATCCGAGTCTATCTTACTGTGGGTCTCACATGGTTGCTGTACAGCTTATGTTGCAACAGCCACAGGGGTCATTGCCTTTTATTGGCATTGCAAGAAAAAAAAAAAAAACCCTTTAATTATTCTTACACTATCTATTTGGACACGTTACTTTTTCTTCTTCTTATCTTGTTCTATTTGTTGAATCTATACTATCACTCCTACCCGTAAAAAAGTGTTTCGCAATCTTTGTGAATCGATAGTGGTTTCCTCTCCACTTCAATCAAGCAATCCTAACTTTGAAAAACTCTCAAAATTTCTCTTTACGTGCTTGTTTACTAGTATATGTCCTTCTCATCTTTAATTTAGATGCTTTTCCACAGTCTTGTTTTCAAGTAACCCAATATTCAATTTATAATATAATGAATAGTAGGTGGGGGCATGTTGCATATTACTCCTTGAAGTTCATCCTAAAAGATCACATCTATTTTAATTAACTACAAAAAGCAACAATCCTAACACATTTTATCATACTGATACTAAGAGGCTCAATTTAAATATCTAGATGTCCAATCTCAGTAGCATTCTGATCTAATCTACCTGTTTCTAAATTATTGATCTAAATCTAGACCTTTAATAATATTTAATTAAAAGACTGTACAATCCAAAAGGTTTTCCCATACGCAATAGCTTACAACTCACACACCAAGGTGGAGAAAGAAGAACTTAGCAGATTCTTGGAGTAAAGTGATAGCTGTTTTTGGCATTTCTTTCAATCACCATTAGTTACACACTTACACATACTTTCTTTCCAAATCAAAAAATGAATCATTTTATGTTTAATATGCTAGAATAAGCATTTTATAATTTATTTACAAGGCAGCTTGAATAAGAACATACATGGGAACCTGCCATAAATTAGTTGCTACAATCATAGGCAAGCATATAGGATTTGCATTGCGGATAATATGCAAATTCAACCTCATTCTGCCACATAGAAAGACCTGGCAAAGCTGCCATTTCCTTTTTAAAAGGGTGGAAAGCTGCGGCAGTTTCCATTTTAGCCTAATTAGATGGCTAAAATAATCTTCAAATAAATTACCTTATCATATACATTAAAATACGCTAAATTTTTACATTTAATATTTTTTACATGTAGTTTGCATATTGTGTTTGGTAATGATTTGTGCGTGGCTCCGTTTATCATACAAGTGTGTCTCTTGCATAGTTGTGAAGATAATATAGGTCATCAAATAGTAACATATTGATGCTTTGAATGCTAACAAACAATAGTTTAGGACATGCAATTTTTGCATTTGCTATTTCTTTTGTCTCTTCCATTTTCCGTGCCTTACATTTATTTTGTGAAATTGGAGGCTAAATACTAATAATGTCAACATCCTTCCTTATTTTCCTTGCTTTTCAAGAGCCACAGATAACATCCAGGGAAAGACAAAAGCCTATCATGTTAGGGTCTTCTCCTTCAAATCAAACTGCTTAAGCAGGCTCATTGTCACTGTCATTTGGTGAAACCATATTGGACCAGAAAACTGGAGAAATTGGGAGGCACACTTGTCATACGCTGCAAACCAAAGCCAGAAAAAGTCTACCTATATTTGTAATCTCAGCAACCACATGTTATATAGAGCACCAATAATGGCAAAAAGTGATTGTGATTTGTCATTACGAGGAGTTTGATGAGTCATTATCTTAATTTTGGCTTTCGTGTGAATATGCAAATAACATTAATTAAACTAAAAACTTATCCGAATTTGTCTTGACTACGAAGAATATTATGTTGTATAGTATTTCCTTGGTCTCTTCACTCTCTTGTGCATGATGCTCCCCCTCCTGGTTGTGGTGCTTTAGCTTGTAAGAGATTTGGTAGGACTTAGTTTTTTTTAGCTAAATAAATTCAGCAGCATAAACTATCAATTTCATTTATATAGTGTTATTCTCTCTTTTAAATAGTCTTTAAATTTAAAGTAAACAAATTATATGAATTTCTTTAAGTATTAGAAATTATCAAAGGGAGATTTGAAAGTTAAAAATTTTTCAGACTTTAAAATTATATCAAATTATATGAATTTCTTTAAGTATTAGAAATTTCATTTTTCAGACTTTAAGTATTAATAATTTCTTTATACTAAATAATCTCTCTCGAATATTAAAATTATATCAAATTAGTCTCTGAATATAGATAAAATATATTATCTTAGGATTAAATTGATAGACATTCAATATTATATAGATAGTATTTATATAATTACCTTATTTTAAGAATTATTTAGAAGTAAGAGTAATTATTAACAGACCAAATTGATGGTTTATTTTGAAAATATTTGTTGCGAGAAGCAACTTGTGCGAGAGTGAGCTTTTCTTTGAGAAATTTTTTAGGATTAAAAACCGATACGGTGCTCTTTTCAGCTTTTACGATCATGCAAATTGCTTTAAACTTTTTAGTTTTGTAATTTATCGTTTGAACATCATTATGTCACTTTGATATATCATTCAAAAAGTAAAATCAATCCAAACTCCTGTGCCGCTTACAAGCGTTGTTTGTGAGCAATTAAATTGGCTTCGTTCCTCTTTGATAATGAAAGGCACTCAGATATCTTTAGCCATTTAAATGGCTTTGAAATATAGTTATTGATTTTGATGAGAACTTAATGGTGGAAGGTGAGCATAATTCGTTTATAAAAAATCATAATACCTTGAAGTGATATTATATTTAAAGTGTTTATTCAATTTGAAATGTATTGTATTTTAACTCATTAACATGTTTGACGGTTATATATCTTTAGTTTATTTTAATGATAAACTCACAAGATATTTTCCTTTATGATTTGATTCTTATCTCAAGGGTAAGAACGCTTGATGTAACGAAAATGTTGTTACTGCTTGAGTTGGAGGTCACGAGAACGTTTGCTCATTTATTTTATTTTATTAATAAGAATTGTATTAAGAAATTTATACATAACTAATTGAGCTAGAATTTTTTATCTCTTATATTTTTTTATACATAAGAATTGAAGGCATGTATCAGAATTTAAAATACAAATGACTTTAATTCATGAGAAATTTTAAAATAAAACTAATGACATAACAATATTTTCATGTGAAATTAACGGTTTTATAACAGATGAAATACCCAATTTTAATATCTTAGAATGATAGATTATGTACATACCTCAAATATTAAGGAAGTGTTTGATTTGATTATTTTTTATTTTTATTTTCACTAAAAACAAAAAATGATGAGAAAATGTGTTTGGTTGAATTTATGAAAATATTTTTAGTGAAAATGAAAATAGGAAATAACTAGAAAATGAAAACAATAAATTCTCGTTTTCAATGTGTTTTTAGTTAAGAATAAAAATCTCATTTCAGGTCAAATAAAATTACAGTGACAATGACAATGTAATTTTAAGCAAATCTAAAAATACAAAAAACAAGAAGTTAATATATAATAAATTTTCAGTATTTTTATTTCATGAAAACAGAAAATAAAAAGTGAAACCAAATATATTTTCAGATTCTAATCTTTTGAAAATGAAAATAGTTTTCAAAAAATAAAACAAAAAATAAAAATGCAAATCAAGTACACCCTAAAATTTCCATCACAATTGAAAACTTTTACAATAGTAATATTTTTTAATTTAACTATAATTATTATAATGCATTTATAATCTAGTTTTTTTTTATATATTTTAATCAAAAGTGTATATGATTTCTTATTAATTGAAACTATAAGAATCTTTATATACATAAAAATTTAAATTCTTTTAGTTTTTTCGAAAGAAGTCCAATTTTTTTAGTAAAATCGGCTTAATAATAAGAGGTTAAAGTGGCTTATACAATACTTAAGATTCAAAGTTTGCTGAAGTCCTTATAAAAAATAAGTTTGAAAATTAAGGGGGGAAAACAACATTTCAGGTTGTGTAAACAATAAAATACAATAAAGATCAGATTAAACTTTACCAAAAACATAAAGTATCAGATTCAACGATTTACAAAGTCCGACAAAACTTAGTGCCCTTAAATTTATATAGTCAATATGATAAGAAAATAATTAGACTAGCAATACTAGGTATATTATTATAAATGAATAAAATAGAATAAATAACATAATGTGCAGATGAGCCACTGATCTCACACACTCACCCCCAAAAAATAAGCGGAAAAAAAGAAAGAAAGAAAACGAGTTGACTCATAAGCCAATAGGGTAAACATAACGAGTTGACTCAATCATTGAGAACTCTACTCTTCTTCCATTTCAGTCCTCTGCTTCATCTCCGTACAACCAAACTCTCACAATCTCTGCAAGAATTGACAACGACCAATTTATTGAAGCAACCCAAACATCTCAAACCTTCACTTTTTCACAACCTTTTCCTCTCAGCAAAGACGCAGAGAGAAGAGGCAAAGCGTAACGCAGACTAAATGTTCGACGAAATTCCTCAGCCATGTCCCACAAATGGTGGTGTGCAGATCACCCACCTCTTCTCCACCCTCACCTCTCCATTGACCCTCTTTCCCTTATAACTCTCTTCACTATCACTCCAACACACCCCCTTAACACTCGCGGAACGTTGAACACTCCTCCCATGGTTCACCAGAATGTACCTCCTCACATCTTCGGGCAACCTCAACGTGTACCTCTCCACACCCTTCCCTTGCTCCTCCACAATGCAATGCCCCGTCGAGTTCGACCTCGAAAGGTTCCTCTCGGACACAACAACAACCCCATCGCCACCATTATTGTTAATAGTAGTAGTAGTAGAATTTGTGTTTGGGTCTAACTCAACTTCAAAAGTCGGCTCGGAAGACGAGTGTTGCTGTTGCTGCTCTTCACTTATATACATTATTTTAGCCGCATCACTGGTCGGTGTAGGATCTCCAAGACAAACTTGACCAACGTCATTGCTTGTACTTTGCTCAATTTGGGTAGCTTCGTTTGTTGTTGTGTTTCTGGAACCCTCTTCCTCGTTATGAGGAGGGACGGTTATGGAAACATGGGAGGATTCCTGGCTGAGATTCGCGCGACAAACCGGGCATGTCACGTGACACGCGAGCCAGGAATCAATGCAGTGAGGGTGGAACACGTGATTGCATTTGGGGAGCAGCCTAAGCGCGTCTTTGTCAGTGAAATCTGTTAAACAAACCGCGCATTCGAGCGTTTCGTTCCCCTTCTTGAGATCCTTGATGTTGGAGTAGAAGAGCGTTGGGAACGTGTTGAGGAGCTCCCTGTTGATCCCCTGCGCGCAGGAGCACGGTAGGGTGGTGGTGGTTTGGGTTGTGGTGATGATGATGTGAGACTCGGCGCAGCGGCGAAGGTAGATTGAGATGATTCCCATTAAGAGGAGGGCGATGATGATGGCGCCGACGGTGATGGCGACGGAAGGCTCCCAGCTGTGGTGGGTGATGTAGGTGGGAACTGGCTCCATGGAGGATTGTGCTTTAGAAAGTTTGAAACATGTGAAGAAGAGAATGATGTGAGTGAGGGGAAAGTGCAAGTTTTTGGAGTGGGATTCACTCAATTCAAGCATTTTGTTGGTTTGGGGAGAAGGGGTGTGAGAAGAATGAAGGGTGGGGGGTTATATATTGTGAGAAAGAAAGAGAATTTCATTGGGTTTTTTGTGATGAGGATTTGTTGGCATTGGAGGGGATGGGAGGAAAGTGAATGGAGTCAAAAAGAGAAGTGAGAGCATAGTAGCGTGGAGAGGAAGGCTCTTCTCTTATTAGTGGAGGACATATTGCAGTGCTGGGGAACGGTTAGCAATAGCATAGCCTTAGCTTAGCACTTCATTTATTTTAGAACAATCACAATTCACAACGCATTTTCTCCTGCACCTTTTTTAAAAGTATCAATTATTATTATATCTGTACAGTTATGTATATAGGGTGAAAAGTTTAGCTTGGGCGGAGAAGACTCACCAAGATCAAGAAATTTCATGATTCAAATAACACTTATATATTATTAATTTCCTTTTATAAATTGAGAAAATCAGTGAGTTAAATTACATAAATCACCCATTAGATTCCTTAAACTTAAGTAAATATTCATTATTTTTTAATCATTATTGTAATTTCTTGTCTTGTCAAAAGTGTTAGTTAACATATATATAAGATGATGTCACTGTAATATTTTTTTAACTTAGAAACCGTTAATGTAGTATAAGAGTAGAAAAAAGAAATATTATCAACTAATAAAAAATCATTCCATGTATAACTTTTAAAAAAAATTATAAAACTTAATGAATTTATTATTTATGAAAATATTTTATTTATATTGTAAACAAAACATTTACATTATCAATACGGTGTAATTAAATTAAAAAAATAATATAATAAAAACTTCAAATATTTTGAGTTAAATTGAATTTTAAATTATTATACAAAAATTATATTATTTATTTATTTTGATTTGCTAATTCATTCATCAAAATAATTACAGGGAAAAAATTGACCTTCTTAGATAAAAATTTAGGAAACTTTGATAATATGCTTGTTATTTTGGCTAATGATTGGAACCTAAAATAGGAAGTAAGAAAATGATTTTGCTTACAGAAAAAAAAAAACAAATAACGGCAGGATCTAGAAGCAACTCTATCTGTTTTTGAAAGGGACAAAATAATGTGGACAAACAATCAATTTTCTTCTCTTTATATTCTTTCAGTGCCACGAAAATAAAAAATTATAAGCATCATAAGAAGTTTTTCTGAAAACAAACATATTTCAGTAACTATAATTTAGATATCATACATTCTTTTTATTTAATTTGTTACGCTCACACGTTAAAAATTCATGAATTGTGTCAAAAAAATGTTACGAGCTAACTTCTCTCCTCCTTTAAACTCTTAGTCACAATTTTTGTTTTCTGAAATTAAATTGGCTTTTTGATGGAGAAATAAATACCGAAATACGTAATACATGATTTTAATTTTTAATATCTAAATTCATTAAAAAAAACAAAGATCTTCAATGCCCACTTTTTGTATTAAATTTTTTATTGGGTTGTATTAATATTTACTTTTTGATGGAGGAAAAAATACGTAATACATGTTTTTAATATATAAATAAATTCATTAAAAAGCAAAGATCTTTAATTCCCACTTTTTGTATTAAAATTTTGATTGGGTTGTATTTTTTTTGCTCTTGCTATTTCTTTCAAAATGATGAGAATGGCCTACAAGAAGAATGAAGAAATAATGAATACATGAATAAATAGGGGAAAAGAAAAGCATAGCGCAATTGTCAAAACTTGATGCCCACAAACAATCTAGAAAACGCCCTTGTCCTTGGCGTAACGTGAGAAAAATGAGTTTTTCTAATTTCTACAAGAAACCATCATAAAATATAATGAAATATAACATTTCTCAAATTATTATAGGTAAAACAGAGGAATATTGTTGTTATATTTTTAAATGAAGTGAAAGTATCCTTCTGTGAAATTTCGAGGTAGGATCAAGGATGGTTGTGCTCGGATAAGATTATTCGCTTTAGTGTTTTGATGGGCAAAAAGTAGGGAACCATACGGAATTGGGAGTAGTTTGGGGTTGAGACTTGTCAATACATGAAGTGGAAGAAAGCTATAAACATATTGATTTTAATTGTATTTTAAATTTCTTTAATTCGGATAATGTGATTTACTCTCAAGATTTTTTTTAACTAATTAAGTTCCTTTTTTTTTATTTGATACAATAGTTCTAAACACACACACAACGAGAGTTATTCCATGTTTGTTGGTAAATATAAAACGATATATCTTCTGTTTTAAACTATTACTACTAAGTAATTGCCAAACTAAAACCCAATGTTCAACAGTTAGGTATATGAAAATAGGAAATTGGAACAAGATGTTCTATAATCCCATAAGACCAAGAACATGTGGATATTGTAATCGATGTCAATGTTTGGTCATTAATGAGAAGCACCAAACAATTCAATAAATGAAAGCCAATTATTGAAGGTTGATGCTGGGTGACTGCTTCGGTAACAGGTGCCGTGTATAAAATTTAGTAGTTTTTTTTTATAGGTTTTATTGATTCAAAACTAACGTTTTACTACTATATTTCTGTTGGAAATAGTTTATAAAATAAAATATAAAAATATTTAAATTTTCAGGAAAAAAAAATTGAGAAACTAAAATGAAAAAAAGAGCCATTTTAAATTCATGAAATGAGAATGCCTATGTGTAGGCTTGCAATTTCAATAAGACAAATCTCATTTATAACAATTTCAATAAATTTTAGGATGTAGTTTTATACTATCATTTTAAATTTGTGATTTTGATATTTTTATTTTTAAATCAAGACATAGTCTTCTTATTTTTTTAAATGGATAATTTTAATCATTTTATCAGTTAATCATTTAAAATCAAACGTTTATTTTGATGTGACATGTTAATGTTGATGTAAAGTTTATATAGGTTGTTGGTTGACATAAATTTATCTAAAAAAAAGATTAAATGAAATGAAAAATAAAAATATCATGAGTTTAATTCTTATTAAAATATTTTTATTTTTTACTTTATTTAATATTTTTTTATTAAGTATCATGTCAATAATTTACAAAATTTTCATGTTAGTATTAATATGTTACATCAAAATTAATATTTAACTTTGAATGATCAACTAACAGTCAATTAACAAAAGGATTAAAATTCTTATTAAAATATCATGAGTTTAATTCTTATTAAAATATTTTTATTTTTTACTTTATTTAATATTTTTTTATTAAGTATCATGTCAATAATTTACAAAATTTTCATGCATCAAAATTAATATTTAACTTTGAATGATCAACTAACAGTAAATTAACAAAAGGACTAAAATTGTTTATTTTAAAAAATATGAACACTAAATATCTTGATTTATAAATAAGAAAACTAAAATTATAGATTTAAATTTATAGAAGAGAAAAAAATTACAATTTAACCTAAATTTTATACTCAAATTTAAACTTAATTTTAAGAGAATCCAGGAGGGTTGGTCTCCAGCGGTGGGAGATTGAGATCCTTATTTTGCTATTGTAATACAAAAAAACTTAATTTTAAAATAGATAAACTTAATTTGCCGACATGCACATTTGACCTCTACTAATCAAAGTTGGGATGTAAGGGCAGTGCAAAATTTGGATTTTTTTTTTTAAAATCCAAACGATCCATTTTTTTATCCACCTTATAAAAAACGGTTCGGTTAAGTAAAATACCTTTATAAAGTGGATCGGTTTAGTTCTTTTTTCCTGAAACAATTTGGATTGTTTAGGTTTGATTTCACTAGATTCAATTAAGTTATTTATTTTTTTACCCATATGTGGATCGATTATCTTAAAGAACTAAATTGGATTGAAGCAAACCCTTTTTTAAAAAATAGTTCGATTAACCAATCCGTTTTAATAAAGTGGTTTGCTGCTTCGTTTTTTCTCCAAAACAGTTTAATTTTTCCAAAGAGGTCGGGTTTGGTTTGGTTATTTTGCACACCCAAGGAATGTTAACCCACACCTTTTCTAACAAAATCGGAAAAATAACCCACATTTTTTACTTTTCCTCTCAAGGGTGTCAAATTGTACTTTTCTCGAGCATTAAGACTAGGGTATATCAAAATGAACTTGTCTCCATTAGTTGATCTGATTAGCCTAATGAATGAGTTGGGATGAAATGTGATAATTCATTCTCAAGCTCATTTTGATGTGGATTTATTTATTTTATAAGTGGATTAAAATTCGTGTATATATTTCAATATTTATAGAAATTATTTTGTTTAACTTATAAGAAAATAAAGTGGATAAATTAATTTTAACTTAAAAAAGAATTTTATTTTATTTTCTTATAAATTTATCAAACTTACCCTTATCATTTTTTTCAAGAGCTATGTAACTAATTGACACATAGCATTCATTAACCAGAAAAAAAAAAAAAAAGAAGCATTCATTAAATGTTCAACAATACGGCGGCTATCATAATTAGAACTAAATACGTGATCTTACGAAAACACGATAATTGAAATAGCAAAGTGGCATATATAAATTTTTCCTGTCCCGTAAGTCATAGAAAATTTATGGATATTTTCTAATTGATGTTGATTTCCACCAATTTGTTGTTCTTTCACCCATTGTTTTCGCACTTTTTAGGCGTGAGATTATTGTTTGGGTATTATCTTTAAATTAATCTTATGCTATGCCCATGTCACACATTTACCGAAGAAAAAGTAGCATGTTGCTCGAGTCTTGTGTTGTTAACTCGTTTTAATGAGAAACATCAATGACAAGGAAATCCAATTATTGAAGAGTGATGCCATTGCCAGGGTGACCTCTATGGTAATAGGATTGTGATGTGAGTGAAAGCTTTTGCTAAGTTTTGAGAATAAAGTAAAAAAGTGTCAAAGTAATAAGGTAATATTTTTTTTCTTCTTTCTATTTTTGTGTTGTCTTTTACTAAAAGGTTTACACCAGCTGTGAAATATGGCTACCAACTCAAACTCTTTTTTTATTCTCTCTTTTTCCATGGACGAAGGATATGATCTCACGCCATGACATGTCCAGTATCTTACAATATGCAACTTATCTTTTCCTAAGCTTGTAGGGACAAGATAATATGTTCACCTGATAAAAGGGTGGGCAATTTTTCGCTTTTAAGGGTTGTGTTTGATTCTTCTTGTGATAATTAACATTTACAGTTAACTTGGATAAGCTTTGAGGAATTTACCTTAATAATACTATTTTCTTCAGAAACATTTTTAACTTATGAAAAATATTAAATTATATTTTTTTGGAATTTCTTTTTGAAAAAAAAATATAATTATCATTAAATTTGTAAACATGACAGAACGTTAAAGACCCCCCCCCCCCTCTCTCTCTCTCTCTCAGAGTATTTTACTTTATTTATCCAGATAAAATTAAGTGTTTAATTACATTATATATATATGTTAATCTTTTAATTGTTTTTTTTAACTTTTAACACATAATTATTTTCTAAAAATATGAATGATGTATTAACTTGATTCTAAATAAAATCCTTAATAATTTAAAAAATTGTTCCTTAAATGATTGCTAACTCAAATAAATGAAAAAAAAAGTATTTCATGTTAATAGTATTAAAAAAATTAAATTCCTAATTTTATTTTAGTGATGGAATATTCTTCATGTTTATTTTATGGGTCTCTAGCACTGTTTCTCATATACTCCATATATTTTTAGTAGCCAATGCCTTGATTATATATATATATATATATATATATATATATATATATATATATATATATATATATATATATATATATATATATATATATATATATATATATATATATATATATATATATATATATATAGTAAATTTAATTATGGTAATTGGGTTGTGATTAAACATAGTCTATATATCTTATAACATTTATTTTTCATTCACTATATATCTTCTTTTCTTTTACAAACTCTTGAGGGATGTGGCTAGTGTCTTTTGGTAGGTACGTTGGGGTTAAGCCCCTCCATTTCAACAAAGAAATTTTTTTTTTCTTGTTTCAGAAATCAATTTATTAAAACTCGTAAGCCTCTCACTAATCATAATGTAAGATTAATTTTAAATGAGACGATGTCATGTTCATTTTAGATGGCATCAACAGCAATTAACTACAACCGTAATTATAGTACTATTGTCTTAGAAACTAAACCAAGATATAATACACATTCAATCTATGTTGGGTCCATTTGCATGTTCAGGAAACCTCAAGCTCAAACTTCCACTCCTATTTAGTTTTCTCTCAATCACTTCCACCAACCATATCACGTTTTCCCTGGTCCCAATTCTTCAACCACATTTCGCATCAGGTTCTTGTTTAATTCGAGTGGTTCATTACATAATGTCAAACATAGAAGCAAAAAATATCCTGTACTTCTGCGCTAACCTAGTGCCACGTACATAGAAAGAGCTATCGTACCTTATAGTACAAGACACTTAAACAAGACATATGGACACGCGTTACACGTAAAGTGGCATGAGACTCTAGACAGGGTGAATAATTATTGATATAATTTCCCCTAGAAAAACAATTAGTTAATGCGTCCAAATTTATTGATGGATTTATGATATGATAAAGTACAAGTGTACAGCGAATAGGAAACGTTAAGTGTGAACTATAGCGGGAGATAAGTGTAAGGAAGAAAAAGATAAAATAAAAGGAACTTTATATATGTATTAGTCAAAATATTTGATTAGGGTATTTTTGTCAGTTTGATTTAAAAATTAAGGTTTGAATTTAAATATATCATGTTTATAAAAATAAGAGGAATTTAATGTAAGTTTAAAAATAAAAGAAAATTTGTGTAAAAAATGCAAAAATAAAAAACAAGTTGAAGTAACTTATTCTATAACAAATCCACTTGTCAGAAATAATATTTTTCTAACTCATGATGATGAATACGTACACAATGGATTACGATAAAGAGCTAAAGAAGTTCATTAAAACTTGCGAATTCGAAGATAAGTCATACGAGGGGTATTGTTATTATTGGATGGTACAGTCTCATTTTCTTGCAGTTGGATATCAAAATAATCAAATGACGAACTGTTTGCAGATTTTTATATCGTGGTAATGGTATGATCTTCTTTTCTTGCTGCTGGATATCAAAACTGCAATCAAAAGTGACGAACTCTTTGCAGATCTTTTCTGTTTATTAGACAAGTGGAAGTTATCATATAATCGTAACAGTATTTTAATCTCAGGAACTAGCGGGAAGTGTAAGTCCTTATAGTAAAGTAGTAAACAGGAACGATCTATTGGGATAAATTCTTTTAAAGTTAAATTAACTTACATATGGTTTTTACTTATTAAAATCTGCAGCTGACAACGTCACATTGAACGTGATTAAGGTGGACTCTTGAACTTTATACGTCGGACTAAGAATGATTTTTGTTAGGAGGATAAAACGGGAGACCTACAAAACAAAGGAATTGGAATGGAGTTGATGATTTTTGTTTGTAGAAGTTGTTATAGCCCTTGCAGATAATTATCGACTTGTAGATAATAACTGGTAGCTTATAAATAAAGTTAAAGATAATATATAGCTTAGAGATAAAGGATAATAGATCATTTCTACCTTATAGATAATGTGTGGTTTTGTAAATAATTGAGTATCTACCAAGAGATAAAATATGACAGTGTATTTGAATAATAGGAGGTTAAAGATAATCTGTTGGTTAGGGAGACTGACTGCTAAGGGCAGGACGCTCATGCTCTTGTGCTAGGACTGACATAGAGGATTGATGTGTGTCTCGAAGTACCACGTAAGATGCTATGTGTATTTTGTGGACCCTGGACAGTATATAAGCCCCTGAAGCTCTGAGCCGACTTACAGGCGAAAGAGGGTGTCCAGTGTTGAATGAGGTAATCCCGTGTCAAGGGAGTTTGTCTAATGTCTGGGGTAATAGCCTTGACAAGTAGGAGGGTGACAAGTTTGTCAAGCCCCCCACGCATGGACAAGTGTTGTTTGGTTTCGAGAGCAGTAACCTCTACAAGTGTGAAAGTTGCAGGTCTATGAAGCTTGTCAAGCCCCCGAGCCTAGAAAAGTATTGTCTAGGCTGCTTCTGTCAAGTTGTCTAGGGTGCACATGCTTTTGGTTTTATAGGCAAGGTCTAACGTGTCGAGTGAGGGAAGCCTCTGAATTTGACAACTCTGCCCTTTTCTGACCATTGGAAGGGTGCATAAAAGACAGACATTACGTTTTGTCTGCACCTGCAAGCGTGTGTGGCGCACGCACAATACTCTTGCATATGTGTAACTCATGGAGTGGGCATGTACTGGACTCGTGGTGTGTGGGTGAGTGTCGATGTGGCGACCACTAGTGCTTCATTGATGTCGCCTCCCCATTCTTTGGCTCCACCGGTCCCACCTTTTGTTATGTTGGTGGCAGCGTTGCCTTCCTCGTCTTCTCGTCCCCATGTCTATTTGGATCACTTGTACACTTTTAGTGACACTAATTCACTGTGGGGTGCAAATTACGAACTAGAGTAGAAGACCCCGGCTGGCTTTGTGTCAGCCTTTGATAGAAACCTTATTCGATCAACTAGGATGCAAAATGCTACTAATTTTTCCAAAGTCTTCCTCTAGAGAAGTTTTGCGATTTTGGAGGATAATGGACAATGGCACCAATAAACTTTGTGCAAGGTGGCATCCTTGGAGACATAGGTCGCCAAGTGGAGGGTTAATGCTCGCATGGTTTCAAGACAGGAGTGCCCCAAGGTAACTAATGTCATTGTTGCCCTCGTTAAAGTTGTGAGGTCGAACCGCCAATTGTCTTCCAAGGTTGGCAGTGTCTTGGCCAAGTTGCTACGCACCAGGTTGGACAATGATGAAATGTCCACATACTGCAAGGGCATGCAGGAAGAAAAAAATGATTTGACCAGCAAGGTGGAAGGCATTGTGGCGGAGAGAGACGAGCTTGCCAAGGTGGTTGCTGATTTAGAGGCACGACTTAAAGAGTCAGAGTCCAAGCTAGAGGAGTCTGAGTTACGGCTGGCTAAGGAGAGGGAGGTCAGTAAGGACCTTGAAGATGAGCTAACAATGTACAAGAAGGAGGCTATGGAGCGACATGAGAAGGGCTTTAACAAGGCCATTAGGTAGGTTGGGTTCTTCGCCAAGGACCTTGGCTTGGGTCTTTTTGACCTATTCAAGGACGTGAAGGACGATGTTCTGCTTGATGAAGAAAAAATTGCTACGGAGGAGGAGGTTATTGATGAGAAGTAGGGTGCTGAGGAGTGAGGCGATGATGCCCAAGTTTAGGCTGCCTTTTGTTTATTTTCTTTTCTTCTTCATTCTTGGATTTTGGCCACATGGGCCTTGTAATTATGACAATTTTTATTTTTCTTCAATGCACATGCTTTTCCTTTGTTGACAAATTTTTCCCTATGTGTATGTTATGTGTTTGCCTTTGTTTATGCAACAATTTGTTACTTGTGGTAGTATGAATAGGTCGTTGTGATGAACGTGATGTCTTTGATGGCGTAAGAAGCAAGACCTTGGTGATGTAAGAAGTAAGACCTCAGTGGTCTTATAAAATAGAAAAATAGGTGATGTGAAATCATCTTAGGTTTGATTTCAACCTGATTAGGCTGCCTATTGTTTATTTTGCTTTTTTCTTCATTCTTGGGTTTTGGCCGCATAGGCCTTGTAATTATGAAAATTGTTATTTTTCTTCAATGCACATGCTTTTCATTTGTTGACGAATTTTTTCCCATGTGTATGTTATGTATGTCTTATGTGTTTACCTTTGTGTATGCAACCTAATTAAAGGTCTTGTCAATCATGCAGTGGTGCTTCCTTTCACTTCTTGGAGCTTTTTCTCTAATGCTTATGAGGAGTTAATGTGATTTGCACTTGGTTGAAAATCTTGTCAACTAATTTGGTGATAGGTCAAGATGACCTATGAAGCTTCTCCCCTAATGGTTGTGAGAAGTTGGTATGATTTTCGTTTGATTGAAGGTCTTGTGGAACCTCGACCTTTGACTGTGGTCATCGTGGTTCTTAAGGAGTGAGCTGACCAAGAGGGTGCCTTGGGTTTTGAAATTAAGAATGCTTACCAAGGGTGGACCTTGGATTTTGTAGGAGTGCGTACCAAGGGTGGACCTTGGATTTTTTATGTTCTTGTATACTTGCACAAATAAAAGTTAGGAATAGAAAAGATTATCAAGGGTAGACCTTACGTACCTTGAATACCTGTGGAGATGGAACTTAGCAAAAGAAGTGTTCACCAAGGGTGAACCTTGGGTTTAACGAGCCTTGGACTGGGGACGTGTTTGTCCTGGGTTTTAACAAGCCTGTAGAGTTGCATCGAGGCATACCAAGGACGGACCTTGGGTTATGTGAACATGTGAAGCTCGCCAAGGGCGAGCCTTTAGAGAATTGACCAAGCGTTCGTCTTGGATTTTGGCAAGACTCACCAAGGACAGACCTTGGTTTAACGAGTCTGGTGTGTGTAGCACGCATGTCGTGCTCTTGCATACATATTGCTCGTGGAGTGGCATGTACTGGAGTCATAGTGTCATGCTCTTGCATACATGTCACTCGTAGAGTGGCACGTATTGGAGTTGTAGTATTGTGTTCTTGCATATGTGTCACTTGTGAAATGAAACATACCAGAGATGTAATGGCATGCTCTTGCATACGTGTCACTCATGGAATCGTACGTTCTGGAGACATGGTGGCATGCTCTTGCACACGTGTCACTCGTGAGGTGGCATGTACTGGAGACTTGGTGCTCTTGTATACATGGCTCTTGTGAAGTGGCACACGTACTAGAGATATGGTGTTCTTGCATACATGTCACTTGTGAGCTAGCACATACTGCAGACTTAGTGCTCTTGCATACATGGCACTTGTGTAGTGGCACGTAATGGAGACATGGTACTTTTGCATACATGTCACTTGTGAGGTGGCACGTACTGGAGACTTGGTGCTAGAAGGAGGGCTCACCAAGGGCAATTTTGGGTTTGAAGAGCTTATGAAGCTGCGACTATGGATGTACTTGTCTTGACAAGAAAATTATGAAAAGGAAGGGGTGTAGAATTTTTTTCGATGTATTTGATTGAGTATAAATTCCCTTTGTTATCCTAGTTGTGCCTTGTTAAAACCTCTTCAGCCGAAACCCTGATTTTTCTCTTTTTGGGACAAAAGACTTTAGCAGGAAAAAGAGTACAACATTTGGGTTTGCATTAGGTCAACTAGAGTAAAACTTCAGGTAGGTTACATTCCATGTTCTTGGAATTGCTTTACCATCCAGTTCTTGAAGTTCGTATGCTCTGTTGTTTAGGCTTGCTATGAACCTGAATGGGCCTTCCCAATTGGGACCAAGCGCTCCCGCTCGGGGACCTAGCTTCATCTCAGGCTCACCATACGAGGTCACCAGATTGAAAAGCTTGTGGTCGAACCTTTGTATTATATCTCATCACTATTCAGAGTTTGGTAACTTCTTGCCTGATCCTAGCCATGTCTTGGACTTCGTGTGTTGTCTCGAGTTCTACCCTCATGTTTTCTTCATTTTTCTTTTGCTGGAACAACAATCTCCTTGTCAATGGTTCCCCAACTTCAATGGAGATCATGGTGTTTGTACCATATGTGAGTCGGTAAGGAGTTTCCTTGGTTGTTGTCTTGGGTGAATAGTGGTAGGCCCGTAGTATACTGGGGAGCTCCTTTTTCCATAGACCCTTAGACTTGTCAAGTCTAATGCGTAGGGCTTTAATGATGACTTTGTTGGTCTAGGGATGTTTGACAGAGGTGATGAGGTACTTGATGTCTAGCCTCGTCAAGAAGTCTTCGTGAGTCTGAGCTTTGAATTAGGTGTCGTTATCCGTGACATTAGCGTACAGGAGGTCGTACCTACATATAAGGTGTTTCCAAGTGATTTTCTCCACCTCGTTGGCTATAATTTCTCATAATAGTCTTGTCTCAATCCACTTGGTGAAGTACTCGATAGTGACTAGTATATATTTGACTATTCCTCGGGCCTTTCACAATGTTCCCAATACGTCCATTCCCCACATGACAAAGGGCCAAGGGGAACTCAAATTATGGAGATTATCAGGAAGGGTGCATGGAATGTTTGCAAACTCTTGGAATCGTTTGCATCTATTTATGAAGTCAAGGGCATTAACCTTGAGTAGTAGCCAGTAGTAGCCGGCTCGCACCACCTTGGTTGCAAGGGAGCATCCCCCAATATGGAGACTGTAAATCCCTTCATGAAGCTCTCTCATGACATAACCTACCTGTTGGCTATTCATGCATTTTAACAAGGGTGTTATCAACCCTCTTTTGAATAGCTCGCCATCGAGGATGACGTAGCAACTAGCATTCCGTTTCAGGCATTAAGCTTCATTCTCATCTGATGGCAACACCCCCCGGATAAGGAAATTCCTATA
Source organism: Glycine max (assembly GCF_000004515.6). Lineage (NCBI taxonomy): Eukaryota > Viridiplantae > Streptophyta > Magnoliopsida > Fabales > Fabaceae > Glycine > Glycine max. Next base: position 35,867,575 of record NC_038245.2, read on the forward strand.
TAGGGTCATCCAATCTAGTTCCTCATCTTCTCCAGCCATAACTTCTTTAGTGTCATTGGTGGGAGTTTGGAGTGTCTCTTGGATGACAGTCTTGAGGTGCCTGGTATTTTTAGTTCTTGCCAACTTGGAGAGCAGGTCTGCTTTGGTATTGTTCTCCTTGGGTATACAGTATATCTTGAAGCATGTCGTTGACATAGGCCTCGATGTTTTGTTCGATTTGTTGCTTGAAAATCCGATCCACCAATCTCTGGTATGTAGTGCTTGCATTTTATAGGCCAAAGGGCATGACCCTGTAGCAAAAGTTGGCATCTTTAGTGATAAATGTTGTTATCTCCTCGTCTGGAGTGTGCATCCTAATCTGGTTGTATCCAGAGTAAGTGTCCAAGAAGCTGAGCACCTAGAATCCGGACGCTTCATCAACTAGCATATCAATGTTGGGTAGAGGTTATGCATCTTTGGGGCATGCCCTGTTTAGATCAGTATAGTCTGTGCACATTTGCGATTTTCCATTGGCTTTTTTGACCACGCCCCCTTTTGTCTGATTATATCTCTGTCTTCCTTGATCTCCTACTCTATTTCTTCTTGTTTCCACGTCGTGATTCCTATGTTGCTCTTCTTGGTGTTCTCCGGGTCTTGTTTTTGTTTGGTGGTTGTCCGACCTATTAACAAACTGGGCTAGGTACCTAGCCTATATGAGTTATTATATTTTGTCCTTCAGGGCCTAATAGTCTTCTATGATATGACTGATGATGCAATGGTATCTACAATATTTGGTCACGTCTAACCCCGACTTGGGAGGTTTCGTTGGAGGTAGCTTCATGGGTACCTCTAAGTTGAAAGCCTCATCGAGGACTGTAGTGCGATTGGTCGTCAGGGGTGTGTAACGCTTGTACCTGGACCCTTTTGGGAGAGTCTGACGCTTGTTCGACTTGTGTGAGTCAGTCTTGGTGCTTCCTTCTCACACTTTTTTATGGCTTGTTTAACTTTGTTCCTGATTCTGAACATTTCTTCCATCTGGATGTAGCCTTTGGCTCATTTGCACAACTTGTCTATGGTACTAGGGATTTTTTTGCACAGACTATCTGCAAACTTGGCAGGCCATAGAGCGAGGAGCATGGAGTGTAATGCACCTCTGGGTTGAGATTGTGGATTTGAACAACAATGTGTCCAAACCTATCCATGAATTTTCGGAGAAATTCATCATATGCTTGTTGCAGGCTGGCCAATGTGGCCAATGTCATGTGATGTGACCAATGCTTGCATATTGCACATTGAAGTGCTCAACAAGAGTGTCGAAGATGTCAATGAACCGTGGACGAAGTCCACCGTACTAGGTCAATGTCGCTTCCTTGAGGGACGTTGGGAAATCACAACATAGGATTGCATCTTCATTGGTGTACAGATTTGCCTGAGTCAAGCAAGCATCCAAATGTTCATCGAGATTAGCGGTCCCATCATACCACTCCAGGTTGAGTGGTTTCCAACCTAAGGATATGTCAGGTTCCACGATGTGGTAGACAAAGAGGTGCCAAAGAGTATTCCGTCCAGCTGGACGATGCATGTGGGAGAGACTTAGATTGTCTTGAGTGTTGATTGTGTGTCGGGGTGTGATTTCCCTTGGGTGCGCTCAGGAAATTGTTGAGCGGAGTGCTTGTCGCCTTGATGGCGTCTGACACGAGCCTTTAGCTAATCGTGGTAAGCCTTAGCTTTCTCAACTCCTCCTCAAGGCGTCACTCCATCTCCACAATGCGGTTTTGGAGTTGCTAGAGAGTATCAGTATTTGTCATGATTGCTGGTGGAGGGTTAGAGATTTCAAAAAGGGTCTTGCGTTTGAGACCAAATCGAGTGCTAACCAGGGGTGAAAGAAAGAGAGATAATGAGAGACCGCGGGGTATGTTTTACCGCGGCCCCATGATGGGCGCCAAATGTACTTACCAAAATCCGGAGCTGACTCACGTCAGGATAGACGTGACTAAGGTGGGTTCCTAGACTTCATATGTTGGACTGAGAGTGACCTTTGTTAGGAGGACAAAAGGGGGGACCTACAAAATAAATTAATCTAATGCTTAAGTATATGAGTTAGGAGAATAAGAGAGAGTATGTATAAATGAGTATGCAAGCAAGTGTGCATATGTGTTGGAGATGTGTTGAGGGTTCGAAGGAATCTGGTACTTATAGGAGTGGAATGAAATTGTGGGTCCTTGTTTGTAGGGGCTATTATAGCCATTGCAGAAAATTATTAGCTTGTAAATAATAGCTGATAGCTTATGGATAAAGTTAGAGATGATATATAGCTTAGAGACAAAGGCTAGTAGATTATTTGTACCTTAAAGATAATGTGTGGCTTTATAGATAATTAAGTACCTGCCAAAAGATAAAAGATGACAGTATATTCTAATAACAGGAGGTTAGAGATAACCTGTTAGTTAGGGAGCCCGACTGCTAAGGATTGGGCGTCCATGCTCTTGTGCTAGGGCTAACATGGAAGGTTGAAGTGTGTTTCAAAATACCACATAAGATGCCACATGTATTTTGTAGATCATAGACAGTACATGTTTTAAGTAAAAATCAGGTTTTTTTTTTTCTAGAAAAGTTCATAGAAGTCATTGTGAATGTCAAGACAAAAGCAGGTATTTTGTAGATCATAGACAGTATATGTATGAAGGTTTTGATGATGCCAAGACAAAAGCAACACAAGTTTTATTTCAAGTCCAAATCAAGACCAAGAAAACAAAGATCAAGAAGAAAGCTAAGTCTTAGTCTATCTTTGTTAAAAGAGTCTCTTAGGGATTGTAAAGGTTGGACCTCACAACATAGTTTTTAAATTAATTATAAAAAGGTTTTAAAATATTTTTAACATTTTCTGGAAAAAGGCATTTTTCTATTGGTAATTGATTACCAGACATTGTGATCGATTACTAGAAGCAAAATTATTTTAAAAAGTTTTTTCAGAAAGTTTGAAATTTGAAATTTGAAAGCTGTAATCGATTACCAGTAACAAAACTACAAAAATTCAAATTGAAAAGTCATGACTCCTCATTACATAACTATGTAATCGATTACCAAAGAATTATAATTGATTACCAGTGAGGAAATTTTAAAAGTTACTCTGAAAAGTCACATCCCTTTATAAGTTTTTGAAAAGCCACCAAGGGCCTATAAATATGTAACTTATCTACGAAAGTTTTGAAGAGAGTTTTTCAGAACCTTATTGTCTTATTCTCTCAAAAACAAATCCAAATTGGCCAAACACTTGCAAATCAATTAAGGATTCTTCTAAGAACTTCATCTTGTATCTTCTTTTCTAAAAGAGAGAAAAATATTTGTACTTTCTTTAAAGACTTATTGAGATCAAGAGGCTGTTTATCTCTTGAATGGTGAGTTTCCTGAACACAAGAGAAAGGAATCCCTCGGGTGTTTAGAAGTTGTAAAAAGAATTTTTACAAAGTTAGTAGAAATCTTAAATGGGTTGCTTGAGGACTGGACGTAGGCACAGGAAGTGGCCGAACCAAGATAAACTGAGTTTGCATTTCTCTCTTCCCTATCTTGATTACTTTATCTTGCATATTTTATTTATCTTGCACACTTGAAGTGTTCTGTTGATATAATTTTCATCTTCATCTTCAATATTCTTAACATATAGATTTGAAAGAGGATTTAAAAGTCAATTAAATGAGAAATTTTTTAACTTAATTCACCCTCTCTTAAGTTATTGAGTCACTTGTCCAACAATCATTTGTTTTTTAAAAATAATTTTAACTTGGGTATAAAATAATTTTAGTTTTTTTAAAAAATATTTTTTTCTCCTATAATTGTAGATAGAGAGGGAAAGTCTTTTACCTGCTATATACCAAAGAAAAGTCTTTTTATTTGATCAAAATCCTTTACACAATTAATTCATAGTTTGACCGGTTAAATTCCAATTCAATCCAGCTTTTACAATATTGGTTGAGACTCAAGATATAAGGTTAATTAGATGACTTAAGGGAAAAAAGGAAACGAAAAAAAGATATGAATTCAATTTGTTAACAAAAAATTAATATATTGATAATTAATATTTGACTTAAAAAATTATTTGAGACTTATGATCTTTTTGTTGGATTAAGGGAAAATAAGTTTAGAAAAAAATGTTTAAAATTTGAATTGAAAAGAAAATGAAAGAAAGGAAAAATTTAAAATTGTGTTGCTATAAGTCAACTTTTCATTTCATTTTTCTTGCATTTTTTCTCCAACAAAACAAAAGAAAATATTTCTTAGTTTAGTTTATTTTCCTCTCACACCATTAAAAACTAAATAGTATTATTACATTTTTTCCATTAAAAACAAAAATTGGATAAAGCAAAAGTGTTTTCTTTCACTTCAAGAAAAAAAAGGCTATTCAGAGTGACATTTGTAAGTCATTGCATAAACTGTTGCGAACTGCACAAACAACCCCACATAATACTGCACATGTGCCAAATTCTCATCACCAATATTTGATGGCAGTCAACCGCTTCATGCAGATCCCATGTACATAGCTTACACATACTTTTTATGTCTCCCTACACCACACTATGTTTGCTAAGCAATGTTGTTGATAGTCATGCCTATTATTAGTTCTTGGTTTGCACATTCTCAAGAGTGATTCGAATGCTTTCTTGAGTCTTCACAGAGCTGTGGGGGGACACAAGGCACGAGAAGCCACCTCTTCTCTTCTTGCCACTAAATTATTCCTGAAAAGGAGGTTGGATCATCTACATCTAGCTACATACCATAACTCTATAGCAGTGAAACAAACTAAAATTTCTTGTTATAAAAGAAAATGTACATTAAGGTCTCAAATGTCTCGGTCAATTACCAGTGAACCATGAAAGAACAATATTCAATACTCACTAGAAGCACGTCGTCAAGATTACAAAGAGCTGGAAGTTGATAAAAATACCTGTCCTAGGCCTGAAAGTCATTACTTGCAGGATTCGCTGTTAGGAAGAAGGAGGAAGACATGCATGGCTATTAGTTAGTTACTGAGACCGTTAGTTAGTTAGTTATAGGCCATTAGTTTGTTGTAACAGCATTGTGAGTAGTTACGTACTATAGCAGAATTGTATATAAAGGGTTGCCTGTGCATGAATAAAGAGAAGAATATTTTGAGAAAAGCTTAGTTTAGTAGGAGGGACCTTGACTTCGAACCAAGGTATTCGATCTTCTTCCTCTCCGCTCATAACAACTGGTCTGACCTGCCGCCCATGGCTGCCATACCACCCTCCACTACCTCAACCCATACCACTCACCATACGAAGCGCCCATGGCTGCCTTCCATGGCTGTCACTCGCCGTACGGAGCTCCCCTGACCACCTTCCATGGCTGCCACTCACCATACGAAGCTCCCATGGCTATCTTCCATGGCTGCCACTCGCCGTACGGAGCTCCCATGACCGCCTTCCATGACTGCCACTCACCATACGAAGCTCCCATGACCGCCTTCCATGGTTGCCACTCACCATACGAAGCTTCCATGGCTGCCTACCACCACCCTCACTCGTCGTCCGCCACTGAGGATCACCTTGAGGCGGCCTTGGCCAACCTTGCTGCCGCTCAATACCGCCTCGAATCCTCAATGGATGCCCTTCTCCTAAGACTGCCGCAGCAACCCGGTCACCTCTACCCTTCTTCCTCCTTGCAATCATCACCGTCGCTGCCCCCACGGCTCACGACAGCTTCGTCCTCCTCCGCACAACCACCACCACCACCCACAACAGCACCCACGTCAGTCGCACCCATGGCTCCGCTGCCGATTCCCCGCTTTCATTTGACCAACCGCCACTTTCAGCTCAGTCGTCTGTTGCCTTTATTGATCCGCCCCACCCATCGTCGTTACCTTCATGGCCATTGCCCCAAAACTCCTTACAGCAATGACACCATCTTGCTCGACGACGATGCCGTAAAGCATCAGATTCTTTTGCACTTGGTTTGGATTCTTTTCGCCATCAAGACTTGGCTTTGCTCCGTCTGTCATCGACGATGACGTCCGCCGCCACACCTGCCACCACCACCGAAGCCACTGCCTCAACCACAACCATGATTGGCACAGGCTGAGCTTCTATTTTACTCATGTTCTGTTTTCTGCACCCAACACCTTGAGGACAAGATGTTTTTGATGGGGTAGGAAATGTTAGGAAGAAGGAGGAAGACATGCATGGCTATTAGTTAGTTATCGAGACCGTTAGTTAGTTATAGGCCATTAGTTTGTTGTAACAGCATTGTGAGTAGGTACGTACTATAGCAGAATTGTATATAAAGGGTTGTCTGTGCATGAATAAAGAGAATAATATTTTGTGAAATTCTGATACTGAGGACAGATGTCGTACAGGATGTCACGACATCACGCTTCAGAACATGCAGATTGTATATGACAATATGAACAGATTAAACAAGTAAATAACACAAGAGAATTGTTAACCCAGTTCGGTGCAACGTCACCTACATCTGGGGGCTACCAAGCCAGGGAGGAAATCAACTAAAATAGTATTAGTTCGAAGATCTAACAGCCACTGTATACAACCTTCTCACCTAACCACTACCCATGCAACTTCTACCTAAGAGCCACTCTTAGATATGAGAACCCCTCTCACTCCCTCTCAATCACTCACCCGTGTTTACAACCAATTCAAAGACGCACCAGAGATTGCTCTCTGAACAATAGAGATCAACTCTACACACTCAGGTCCAACACTTGATGTTAGGGTAGCATCAAGGTGGCTCACAAAACACTCAAGTCACAAAACTCACAAAATAACTCTTCAGTCTCTGACTTGATTAAAAACCCGTGCAGCCTTCATGTTTATATAGCAGTGTACGTATCTGGGCTGCAACAACTTGCGCTGGATAAGCTCTATCATTCTCCTGAAAAATCTGCACTTAAAGATCTAAAAGATAAAGTTTTATCTTTTAGTTTTTATCTTCAATCTCTAATCCCTGAACGAAACTATTCAAGTTTGTAATTGAATCTTTAATTATCTTTTAATTCGTTCCTAAAGATAGAGCTCCTAATCTGTTGTTGACTGCACATTAATCTGTTAAAGATATAACAGATTTATGTGTCCAGTATTTTCGGGCAGGATGTCCTGGACATTGTATCCGACATCGTGGATCCTGCAGCTTCAATTCTTCATTTGACATTTTATCTTGCCTTGTGCATTGTGCAGCCCAATCTGATTCTTTGACATAATGTTAGACATCATGTGCAGCAACTCCAGCTTTCCTTCATTGTCTAAGTGCTTATGTTTTAACAAAATTTTAGCCAATCTTTTAAAACTAAGTAAAGCTAAGCACTAACATTTTGAGAAAAGCTTAGTTTAGTAGGAGGGACCTTGACCTCGAACCAAGGTATTCCATCTTCTTCCTCTCCGCTCATAACATTCACCCTATTAAAAACATCATAACTACCCATTTGAATAAAACTAGAGTTCAATTGCGAGCTTCAAATTCGACCCAACATTAAAAACTTCATATATTTGTCATTGTTCGCTCACCATCAAACATTTCCACCGCAAAAGAAAAAGTGCTACTGTTTGCTCGCCATCAAACATTTCCACTGCAAAAGAAAAAAATAAAGAAGAAAGAGAGAAGGAAATGAATCTCGCCTTTAGAATTCCATAATATGGTTTCACGTCTGTTGGTTCAACTTGGTTTTCTTCAGTATTGAATTTGTTTCCCTGCAAATGAATGAGCAGAAATCAACTAGGGAATTGAAAGATAAGGGAATAAACGATAAGAGGTTACAATTGAGGGCTGAGAGGAGGGAATCAACGTTGTGGGGTTGTTAGGAGAGAATAAATGTAAAACTTGGCGCCTATTGGCATAGCATTTTAGTTTGCCCTCTCGTCAAGATTTTTTTCGTACAGTTCTCGTCAAGATAGTGAAACAATGTTGAGTATTTTCCAAACTAAAATGAAAAATATATTTACGAACAATAATTATCTATATTTAACATTACTTCATTTTCTTTTATTTGATTTACATTCTTATTATATAAAATATACAATGCATAATATATAAAAGATGAAAGATATATAATATATAAATAGATAATATATTTACTTTATATATGAGCCCAAATTATTTCCTTCGGATGACAATAACTAGTATAAATTAATTTAAATTCAAAATATTAGTGATGGTTATTATTTGAAATAAAAAATTCTTTAATTTAAATTTAATGATAATAATAATAATAATAATAAATTCACAATAGATAATAACAAATTCTTAATATCAATAATTTGAATTTTAACAATATATAATCTTGAAAAACTAGTCCCACACTCTGTTAAAACAAATTCTTAACTGATTATCTATTTAAAATTTAAAATAATCTTATATATTCTCACATTTTTTAATTAAATCTTATCTCTGTTTTATTTGTATTCTCACTTTTATTTTAATTTAAAAACAACCACACAATGCTTCTTTATTTTTTTATATAGAAGTTTTATTTAAATTTAAAAATACTTTTCCACTTTATTTAAAACTTGTTAATTTAATTAATAGATGGAATATTAATTTTTACATATATCTGATAAAAAAGATCACTTGACTAAGCTGATTCTCGTATAGGTTTATTTTAGCTTTTTATATCATAAATAATTTTATTAGGATATAGTTTTTCTTTTGGGCATAAATCATATATATAGGATTTGAATTCGAGACTTCTAATTAAGGTAGAGTAATGTTTTGTCGGCTGATCCATGCTTGGTTATTATTGGGATATATTTTTAATTTTAATTGGTTCAAAGAAAAAAAATTAACATTTCACAACGACATTAAATCCCGTTGGCATAGAAAATAACTTTTTTACCAAAGACATTAGAAATAATGGAATACAAAAACTCACTTTTGATGCCAATAAGTGTATTTGCATAAAAAGTAACTTTTCACAACAATAAATATTGTTAGTATCAAGTAGTAATTTTCTTAGTGACAACAAACTCGATGGTTGACATAAAAATCACTTTTTTCATGAGATAAGTGTGTTGGCATACAAAAAGTGATTGTGAATATTGTTGGCATTAAATAGGTATTTTTCTCATCAACAACAAACACATTGACATAGAAAAATACTTTTCACAGCAACAATGACAACCACAATTTCTATAATTAGGATAAATATAGTTTTTTCCATGAAACTAGTCTTCTTGACAAAAATTAATTTTAAAAAAATCAATGGAAATTTGATTATTTCTTAATAGTGTTTGTATATTTGTTTGGGGGAATGTCGACAAATACACTGCAGAAGCAGAAGTAACCTTCTAAACAATTCCTCCCCTAAGTATTAAACTTAATAAGAAAACGAATTATTCAGCCAACTTCCAAAAATTACGCATCAAAACAATCATTATATAAACCCTTTTAACATAAACAAAATAATGAGTAATGTCATAAATCCTCAAATTTCCTACTACACTTTTTACAACTCAATTTTTTCCTCACTGTACAAGCAATGAAACTCTAACAACAAATCAAACTTCACAATGGAAAACCGTTCTCTCTTGACACTCTCGGAATCCCCGAACGGCGCGAGAAACAAAGGGAGGCGTCATCGATAAAACCCACCGGTTATTATTATTAGTACTACTCTTCTCTTTACTATTACTACCACTATTACTACTACCTTCACCCCCTTCTTCCATGCTCCGCAAAACGACGTCGTAGCTCGCGGAACGCTTCATCATCCTCGTCACATTCCCGCGTTCACTATCTTCCAGAATCTTCTTCATTACTTCCTCGGGCATCCTCAGAGTGAACCTCTCCAAAGAGTGACCCGTCGAATGTGACCTCAGAAGCACCCCAAAGCCTCTCACGGAACTTTCTTCAAACACGTGGCGCGCACGTGCCTCCCCCTCGATTTCCACGCTCACTTCGCCGCGGCACACGGGGCATGTCACGTGCGCCGCGAGCCACGCGTCGATGCAGTGCGCGTGGAACACGTGACCGCACTTGGGTAGCAAGCGGAGCGCGTCGGCGTCGTCGAACTCCGCCAAACACACCGCACACTGAAACGCAGCCTTTTGCGGCGTCTTCATTTTGACTGCGTAGTAGGACGTGACGGGACACGTGGCGAGCACGCGCGGGTCGACTCCGCGCGGCGTGGCGCGCGTGGCTTGTGGAAGCGCGTGGGGTTGTTCTTCGTGGGAGCAGTAGCGAATGAAGATGGAGCAGAATGCGGTGAAGAGGAGGGCGAAGAGGAAGATCACGAGTAACATGGGAAGCGTTGCTCTGGTGGAAGGGACATGAGCCACTGCTGGTGCTGCAGGGGATTGAGCGTATGAATATGATGATGATGATGCTACGAGGAAGAAGAGTACAATTAATTTCATTTGGATTTTTAACTAGTGTGTGTGTGACAAATCAAGGTTGTTGGGTTTTAATGATGTTTTGTGTGAGAGTGGTTTTTGCTGTGTTTAAATAAGTGTATGTGCTGCAGTAGTTAGTTTGGTAAGAAGAGAAAGGAACATGGGGATGTTTTGTTTGTTTAACTTGTTAGGATAAGAAGCGGTTTTGGATGTGTCGTCATGGTTTTTATGATGGATAGAAATTAGAATAGATAACATGCAAAACAGGTGAAGGGGAAATGGAAAACTGGGAGCAGCAAGTACATGGGTTTTGGGGAGGAAGACCCTAGTTTTGTGACTTTTTTGTCTGTGGGAGAAAAAAGCTAAATTTTAAATCTTATACACGTGTCATAGGTTTTAAGTTGGTGGACTGTGTGAGTGTGCGTCTTTCAGCCAATTTGGACTTTCTTGATCTTGACGTACAACTTGATATGGTGTTTTTCTTTTGTTTGAAAGGTATTTTCAGTAAAAAAAAAAACCAATTAATAGTTTTGAAGTATTGAGATTTATTAACAAATTGATTCTTTTTAACACATGTTTTTTTAAACACATCAGATTATATGTTAAATGAATATGATTATCTATCAATCATAACATATTCAATTTTGCACAAGTGTTAAGCACGCAGTTGTGTATGGTGGGACTTTATTTTGACGGAATTAATTCGCTTGGTTGTTGAAACATCCAAAAGTAAAACGATTCTTCTGGACTAAGTTCATTTTATTATTTTAGTTTTTTTAAGTCAGTTAGTGATATTTTTATTATTTCTTTTATTTGTCTACTTACAAAACAACACTTAAATTCAAGAATGTTATAATAAATACTTTTGTTTATATTAAAATTGTTTTAAGCTGTCTAATATTTTTTTTTTATTATTATGATTTCTTTCTCATTTACGGAAAAATAAAAAAATTCTAAATATTACGTGAAAATAATAATCTAGTGTTATTTTAAATTTTTAAATAAAAGACAAATACAAATTATTTTTTAAGTTAGTGGATTAAAAAACATAAGAAATATTACTTAATAAACTCACGAATTAGTTAATAAATTAATTAATAATTTTGGTAAGAAAATAAAAAATTGATCAGTTAGTATTTTTGCTATTATTATTAAATTACTATTGTGATGAAAAAATGGTATAAATTTTTTGTCTGCAAATAATATAATTACATCTAATTAGAGGGTAACCAAATATGTTTGGTTCATTCCATGGACCGGCATGAAGAGCTGATGAATAAGGTTGAATTGAACTCTAGAATTTTAAGAAAAAAAAGAAAATAACAAAAATATATTATGGGTATATTTGTGAAACCGTTTCAAACGCATATTGGTAACAAAAGGAGATTATCAAAAGTATCTACACCATTCCTGTCTATTCAATTTCTGTTGGCTGTTGCATTTTATCTCAAAATATGCACTGTATTAGTCAGTTCAATAAGTTAGGCCGACACATGAAATGTTAACTCCAAAATTAACTATGCCATCATTATTGAATTATTCAAGATAAGAATCATTTATGTTTATACTTTATTAAAAAATAAAACTATTTTCTAAATATGATATTAGCTATAATATGTTCACATACTTTTTTTTTCCTATTTGATGTCATGTTTGATTCTATTGTTGCTTTCACCACCAGAGAGTAACATAATAGTTTATTTAAAGGTTTGATAATGTTGATATCCCAAACTTTGGTTTGATCAAAAGTTATGTTGTAAGAAAGTAATATATTTTGAGTACTTTTATCATAAAGATATTTAACTACTTAACTTTGCACATAAATTTTACACTACTAGCTAGAAAATAAGTGTTTGTGTTATTTTTTATACTAATTAAACTTTTGTTAAAAATGCTAGAAGTATATACCAAACTTTTGTTAAAATTGTTAATTAGTTAAATTTATTAAAAATTATAAAATTATGAATCAGATTCATTAAATAATGAGTGATACCCACAAAATTTTATGATGATATTTTTTAATTATTCTCATCTAATAATAGAAAAAATATATATATATAAAAGAATGTGTTAAAAAAGTATTATTATATTTCTCTTAAAATTAGTGTGGTGGTATTATCAGAAATGATGATTCTAGAGGTTTTGTGAGCAGATTCTTCACAAACTTAGGTTTATGTTCAATTGTCAAAATAAAAAAAGAAAACCTATAGTAGACATGAATTCTCAAACTGCTTTTTCCTTAGTAAAAGGAACAATTCCAGGCTTCCAGCTACACATCATTTCTACACATCCTCAGCCATGTCTTCCAGGAAGCCAACAGACAGTCTCACTAAACTGGACAACATAGATTCTTTGAGTGCCACGGATCAACAATGTATGGACAAGAACCTAAATAAGCAAGAGTTAAAATTAGTCAAAACCAATTTATAACAGGGAGTAAATATTCTGTAGGTTAAATTAAGAAAGTGAATCTTCTTTATGCTTTGTAACATCCTTATTTTTCATAAAATAAATTAAAAATAATTTTATTTAAAATAAATAGAATTTTAAGAAAATAATGAATCTTTTGTAATTAAATAAATAAGGATTATTAATTAAAATAATAGTTTTTAGGTAAATAAAATAAATATATATTTTTAGAAAAAAAATTATTTATTCATGACAGGGAATAAAATAGATTTTCTTTATATAAAATGATAAAATAAAGAAAATAAAGTAAATAATAAGCACATAGTAGCTAGTTATAGATACGTTTAGGACGCTTCCTCTTTTCCTACTTTCTTTCCTAAAACCCTCTCTTTTCCTACATACACTCACTTATCTTAGTAAAACGACAATTTCGCATTCGTTAACCGTTGGATCATTGTGAAATTTAAACACGAGGTTAAGAACTTATTTTTACACACACCGGCCATTGAAAGTTTTGAGATACTCTATGTGGTAGAAGAAATGTCTCTCGCATTAAGCTTTCTCTTTTTTCGCATATACTCACACCTGTCCCAATAAAATTAAGATCTCAAACTTGTTAACCGTTAGATCATCGTGAAATTTGGACACCACCTTTGGAACTCGTTTTCAAACATTTTAACCGTTGGGATTTGTGAAATAATATTTTTTTCATAGAGAAATTAGTCTCGCACGTTGACAGTGAAATGAAGACTACAATCTCTTCTCTTTCTCTTTAGCACTTGGAAATTCTAGCAGAATAATCAGAGGACAAGCTTGAGGAATCTTAGACAACCACTAGAGATGCCTCTATCGCTGCCGGACTAGATACATGAGCCTACTTAGAGGTAAGGGATGAGTTTATCGCAATTGGGATTATAATGAACATGCGTAGGGATCTTTAGAGGATTAAATTGGGGTTTATTTTGGGATATTTGTTGAATTATAATTCTTTCTTTATATTTATAATTATGGTATTGTTGTATTTGACGGACCAATTGATGTCTTAATGCGAATTGGTTGATAAATTGAGTGCTCTTGGTGTTTTCATGTTTTTGACCTATGATTTTGATTTCTTGATTTTGATATGATTATGTGAAATTATTTGAGGGGTTTTACTCCCCGTGTTGTGAAAAACATTTTTGTATAAATTGTTTGTATTTTGGACAAGATTTACTAGATGAGCATGATAAATTGTAATATTGAGATCATAAAATTGTGATTAAAATTGTGTGTAAGTGATAAATTGAATAAGTGATGAATTGTGAGATAACATGTTGTGTTGAGATCATAACATTGTTATTGAGATTGAGTATAAGTGCAAAGTTAAACATGGGTTGATTTGTGAGATACACATAAACATGTGATGATGGATTGTGACGTTGTGATATGTTAAAATTCTAGACATGAAATTTGGTTGTTAATAAGTGTGTGGTTCACACTTAATGTGATAATACTTGTATTGTGAGCTATGAATTATACAATAACCCGATTCATGTTTACATTGAAAAAAGTGTTTATGTGCAATGTTAAAGGGAAAGTATGAGATTCATAGTTAGGAACCTAAAATCTTAAATTGTAGCACTATGTGTTAAACGTGTTTGAAACACGAGTGTCAGGTCGTGGGTATTATATAATTCATGAGCAGTGTCTACGTACAAAAATTGTTTTAGGGGTTCGACCTGAATCAGGAAGATGAGGCCCTAACGGATTCTTCAGAGTCTAAGCCTTGGGGGTAAAGACACTCGGTTTGAGTGCTCCTTTAAGCCTATGTTGATCCCATATGGTTGGAGCATTCTTACAAATCATAGTGACCCTGATTGGTCACTTTATGATTTTACTTAGTGAGAGTGACCTGACATACCCATTGTGTGGTGTGTCTTGTTATGTACTCCTAAGCGCCCCATTGTGGTTTTTCACTGACATGGTACCACGAGGCATATTATAGGCTTGAGTGTTAGTATAATTGTTGCATAACGCCTACTAATTGTTTATTATGAAATTGATGAATGTTATTACGTCTTGACCCGAGTGTGTGATTCATGTGTAATGTGATTGATGATTGAAAATGAATTTTAAATGATAAAGTGGTGAAGTGATGTGGATTGTATTAAGTTGAGCTATGTTATAAATACTTCTATAATTTATTTTGATAATGTCTTTGTTTATTTGTACTTTTGTTAGAAATGTGATAACTCACTCCTTGTGTGTTATTTGTATTGATCTTGTGATGATCTCGAACCTTGTGTTCATGGGAGTAGATGACGAGGTGGATGACTTTAAAGAACCTCGTGCTAGAGGACGCTGGAGCACAATGCTCTGATAGGATGTGACATTGGAGATGAATTTTTATTTTAATTGCATGATGTTATTTTATTTTATTTTACCTCACTGATTTAACAAAATTTCTTTTGTAAACTTTGACGACCTTGTTCTGAGTCAAATATGTTTTTAATAAGTTTTATTTGGTAATAGTGAAGTGAATTACCCATGTGAATTTGTTTATCAATATTTTTATATGTTTTATTTATTTATATGTATGTCAGGATAGATGGTGTCACATGCTTCAACTCAACTTAGCAATAGAACTAAACCAAGTGTGCAAGGAAAAACTAGAATCAAGAAAGTAGTATGTTATAAAGGAAGTCCCTAGCAAACTTATGCCAAAACATGCTCAAGTTTCAACATAATTTGCAAAATCTAATTAAGAGTGCATACTTGTAGTGATTTCATTGTCTAGAACTACAATACCACAAGGGAGATTGAACCAACACAAGAAGTTTCAGACATATGTTCACTTAATCTATTAATTGTAATCTTATAAATGTTACTAGCATAGAAATATTTTTGAGTGACAATCATTGGCTTTCCATAGTAAATATCTCCTTAAGCATTATATTATCCACTAAAATACATAAAAAAAAGTCATTTGGATTATTACCTTGCACAGATTATACATGACAAACCCAAAAATTAAATGTGAATTTTCTAGAGACATAACAACATATAAACTAAATTGGAATAATGTGGAGAAGGAATTGAAAACAATAACATTGAGAAAGCTATAATATAGGTGTCAAGTGTTGAAATGGATGTTGAAACCTTAAGCCATTTCCAATAGATGATCTTGGAGAGAGATTTTAAGTTGAATATTTGTTCTTCCAAGATCCAACTACTAGAGACACCATCAATATCTTTATGTTAGAGGTTTGGTTCTCGTTTGAAGATCTGCATGTTTTTTTAAAAGTTAATTTTTATTGTTTCTCTCCCTAATTGATTCTTGTGGGAAGAAACAAGTTAAGAAGAAGAACAACAACAAATTAACCAACAACAAGAGATTTGCCATAGTCCATAACAATAACACAAAAAATACATAAAAATATAATTTTAAAACAAATAATAAAAAATAAAATCAATTACAAAATGCAAGGTTTGTGCGGAGAGACATAACCGTTGACACGTGTTAGCCGACGATGGTCATGGGGTTAGATCGGAAGCTCACACGACCATGGGGCCACAATTTGAACCGCCACAACATGTGTACATGCATTGCTCTACTCACATGGGCACATGGGAGAAGAGAGATTGGGTGCAAGGGGTGGGGGGAAAAGAGAGGGGCGAAGTAGAGGGGTGGGTGGGGGAAGAAGAGATAAAAAAAAGAAAGGAAGAAGAGAAACCAAAGGGGCGGAGGGGGTGGGTGGAGAAGGGAGGATAGAAAAAAAAAAGAAAGGAAGAAGAGAAACTGAAGGAAAAGGAGGCGGTGGGTAAGGAAGGAAAGAGAAAAAAAAAAAGAAGTAAGAAAGAAAGGAAGAAGAGAAATTGAAAGGGTGGAGGGGTGGGTGGGGAAGGAAAGGGAAAAAAAAAGAAAGAAGAGTAACCGAAGAGACAACACATAAGCAATTTTTGCCCTTTTTATTTTAGTGTTATTGTAGCTTGTCCATTTTGTTTTGAACATTATTGTCGCTTATTATTTTTTTTTAATGTTACTGTAGCTTGTCATTTTTTTATGACTGTTACGGTAACTTGTCAATTTTTTTAAGACTGTTACTGTAGCTTCTCAATTTTTTTAATGTTACTCTATCATGTTATATTTTTATTTTCTTACAATGAACTCTTGTAAAAATTGGGTCCTATAAATCAGTCATTATAGGAAGCAATTTGCACATAGTTTTCACATCCACATTCTTATTCCCATTATCATTCTTAGATTCTCTAATTCCAATTTTAAATCTTGTTTTATTTGTTCCTTGCCATATGGATCCAAATCAATTTAATTGGTAAGCTTATATGAATTTGTTGCAAAATTACCAACAACCTCTTTCAAACAAAAATCTGCAACATCCTCCTCCGTTGTTTCCCTACATGCCACTACCTCTTCAATCAATGAGAGAAAATTCTCAAAATCCTTCTCAATTCATTCGATACTTGCCATTACCACCACCACCACCAATAACTTATAAGCAAGCATCTTTTACCGAAAATTCTCAAAGTTTTTCAAACCTTTCCTTTGGTGCCATAAAACACCTTCAACACATTCCATAAGCATCCTAATAAATAATTGTAGTTGTGAAAAAAATCCTTTAAATGAGGAAGTTGATACACAATTTTCTACTCAAATTGAGTTAGAAAATATTACAATAGAGGAAGGAGGAGAGAGTTCTACAAGGAAGAAAAATGGCACAAGAATATTCTTTTCAATTAAAAAAGATAAACTTCTTATTAGTTCGTGGTTTAATGTCTCACTCGATTTGATAGTCGGTGATGGTAAAAAAATTATAGGCTTTTTGGAAAAGGATTGTAGAAGATTACAACACATATCGTGGCAATCTAAGTGAGAGATCCAACAATCAATTGAAATTCGGATGGCAAAACATTCACTATGTTGTTCAAAAGTCCAATGGTTGTTACAAGTAAGTTGTTGCTTTGAAGAAAAGCGGTTACACGAAGAATGATGTGATGATTAATGCATATATTATTTGGAAGGACGATGAAGAAAAGGATTTCACATTGGAGCATGCATGGAAGTTGTTAAAAGATCAACATAAATGGTTAGAACAATGCAAAGAAGTTCCTTTGAAAAGAATAAATCTGAATGAAAATTAGAATTACTCATCATCATCTAATCAAGAGACATTGATTAATGTTTCCGAAAGTTACACTCCTACACCATTGGCTTGCCCAACGGGACAAAAGGTGACCAAAAGGAAGGCCAAAGTGAAAAGAGCATCTTCTTCTACACCAGTTGTAGACTTGTCTGGCATTGAAAAACAAATAAAGGAAAGAAATGTTGTCCCAAAAAAATAGCATAGGTAGTGGAGTATGATAACATCATGAAGATGTATGATATTCTTATGAATGACACGTCTAACATGACTCAAGATCAACACAAGAAACACAAAATCACTTATAAACATGTTTTAAAGAAGTTTAGTAGTTAGTGTTTATGTCTTAAGTTATCGTTTATTAGTTGTATGTTTAAGTTTGTTTTCAATTATTTTTTTTATTAGTTTAGTAGTTTGTTTTTTATGTGTTAAGTTATTAGTGATTATGTTGTAACACATTTTCAATTCGATGAATGATGAAGTTTGTTTTTAACTACGTAAGTTATTTGTTAATGCATAACTTTTAAATTGTCATAAAACTAGCCGTTGTTGATTATGTTATTTAATTGTTTAGTTTCCTTTCATTCATGCACACACATTCTTCTTCAAAATTCTTATGTCTTTTTTCTACCCCCACATAGTCATCAAATGGCTCGAAACTCTGACTTTGATAGAGTTTGACAACAAATTGTTGATGAAGCACTTGAAGACAACACCAATGAAGAAATCATGAGATATTTATGCCTGTTGCAACAACAACCAGAGAGTAACAATCGACCCAGACAAACAAGAAGAAACATAAATCGAAACCGTGAAGATGAACATAGTCGCTTGATGAATAACTACTTCTCTGAAAATAGCACACACATGGAGAGTCAATTTCGAAGGAGGCTCCAAATGCAAAAACAATTGTTCCTTTGAATTGTAGACGCTCTTAGTAATCGTTATCCATATTTCCAAATAAGATTTGATGCATTTGGTAGAAATGGTCTTTCATCTTTGCAGAAGTGCACTGCAAAAATTCATATCTTAGCATACGGATCACCTGGCTATATTGTGGATGGGTATGTCAGAATCAGCAAAAGCATCACAGTTGAATGCTTGAAATCTTTTGTGAAGGGTGTGAACGAGATATTTGGAAATAACTATTTGAGAAGACCTAATAACAACAACATCAATCGCCTACTACAAATTGGAGAGACACATGGGTTTTCATGTATGTTGGATTTTATTGATTGCATGCATTGAGAATGGAAAAATTGTCCAGTTTCATGGCAAGGGCAATATTGTAGAGGTGATCATCAGAAACCCACAATAATATTTGAGGTCGTTGTGTCATAAGACTTATGGATTTGAAATGTCTATTTGGGAGTTGCAGGTTCAAACAATGACATTAATGTGTTAAATCAATCTCCTATGTTTAATGACGTTATGCATGGTCAAGCTCCTCCATTACAATTTATAATTAATGGAACCACATATAATATGGGTTACTATCTTGCATATGACATTTATCCAGACTGAACCACATTAGTGAAGACCATCCTAATGCCTCACAAAGACGAAAAAAAAGTTATTTTCAACATGTCAAGAAGCGGCAAGAAAGGATGTGGAGAGAGAACATTTGGTGCATTCAAATCTCATTTCATAATTATATGTGGTCCATTGGGTAATTGGCAAATGGGTACCATGAAGAACATAATCTTGGCATACATTATATTGCACAACATGATTGTTGAAGACGAACGAGATACGTACAATGGTAACGTTGATGTTGATTACGATCATATTGACAATGAGATTTCAAACATTGACCTATCTTGTGGTGCTCATCCTGACTTTGCTACATACTTGCAAACAAAGACATTATATGCGTAGAAGAAGAGTTCATCAACAACTTCAAGCATACTTGATGGAACATATTTGGAAATGTTTTGATCACAATAATGATGAAATTTAATTTTTGTTGCTCAATATCGATGTTTGTATTTTTTTCAATCAATTTTATGTATTATCGTAAGTTTAAATTATATTGATAAATAAATATTTTAATTATTAATAAATTTTGTATTTTTGTTACAATTTTTTTTCAAAATTAAAAAGTATATAGTTAGTTGTTTTAAAATAAATTGTAAATAAATATTAGAAAGTGAATCTCTTGTGGGGTTTACAAAACATGATTTAAGATCTCAAAGTGAGATCTACTGTTGGAATAAAAAATTTAGAAGATCTTGAAAGTGATGTGACACTGCGACGTCCATTAAAAAGGTGATTAAGATCTCAAAATGAGATGTCCTTTGAAGTAAAAAATACTAAACATTTGCTAGCATTATGCAGAGATGCTATACATGCTTAATGCAATTAAGTCCAAGTCGTAATAATGACAAAACTGTATCTTGCAACTAAAAATGATGTATCATTGTCTGACACTTATATGTAAATATTAGTACATAATATACATTAAGTTACTATCTGTAAGCACCCATTCTAGTTGTTCATGATCACATGGTGACAAGTCAAAAGTCTGCCATGAAAATATGGCAGATAGCATTATGGTCTCGAATAGTGGATTATTGTTTGTAATTTTTCTTTTTTTGTATGTGTAATTCTTGGTCACCATAACCATTACAACTTTACGAGTCTTTGATAAATGTTCGGTGAATAAAAATAAGACATAACCTATTTGTTTTGAATCAAATGTTATTTTTGTAATTGCTTTTCTTTTCTTAATAATTTTTTATTGTGATTAATTTATTTTCTTATGATAAATTAAATAAATATATTTTCTATTATCTTAATTTTTATGTTAAATAAAATATACAGGGGTGTGTGATTATTTTTATTTTGTCTGGATTTATATATACTATACCAAAGACTTATAATTTTTTGTTGTACTTAATTTCTTTTCTTATGTTAATTATGCTTAATTTCTTTTTTTATTATCTTAATTATTTTTGCATAATCTGAATTTATATTAAACTATACTAGAGGCTTATGATTGTGTTTTGGCTATTATTATTTGAATTGCAGGAGTATTGAGGAAAGCTAACCTTGATGGCTTCCCAATTTGAGAGTGCTGGAATAACTTTTATTACCGATGTGCCTCTTAATGATACTATTCAACCGACACCAGAAGCTAATGGACATGACAAGGATAACTCTAAAGTTGATGAAGAAGAAAAATGTGTCATCGAGAAGAAGAGGAGAAAAACTTCATTTGTTTGGCATAACTTTAACGAAGTTAAGAATTCTAAAGGTGAAAAAAGGCTGTTGCAAGTATTGCAAAGCCCTTTTATCAACTAGTGGGAGGGGAGGAAGCACAAGTCATCTTAAGAGGCATAGTGAAATTTGCTTGCCAAGGAGGTTGTAGATAACAAAAGAGCAGAAACAACCATGCATTCCATTTCTCCCTTCCAATTCAACTAACCCATTTCTTAATCCATACAGTAGGTACTCTAATGAAAATATGAGAGAAATTATTGCAACTATTGTTAGCATTGTTGAGGACAAAGTTTGGATGTGGGCTTTCCAATATGCAAATTCTGATTTTCAAAAAGTAAGTCGCAACACAGTAAGAAGTGATTGTTTAGCGATATATGAGGCAAGGAAGAAAGTATTGAAGGTAGAATTGAAAAGTGTAGCCAAGATTAGCTTAACTACATATATGTGGAAATCAAGTCATTAAGTAGTTGAGTTCATGGTTATAACGGGCCATTTCATTGATGCGAGGTGGAAACTTCATAAAAGGATTTTGAGCTTTGTAAAAGTATCTGCTCCTAAGTGTGGGATTGATGTAGTTGGTGCAATATTCAAGTGCTTGAATGCATGGGGAATTGAAGATAAAGTTTTTTCGGTGTCTATTGTAATGCTTCTTATAACGACTCTTGCTTGAAAAATATAAAGGATAATTTATCATTGAGCACAAAGCTAGTTCTTCATGGTAGCCTATTTCATGTTAGATGTTGTGCACACATATTGAATTTGTTGGTGCAAGATGGTCTTTGTAAGGTCAAAACCATAATTCACAACATTCATGAATGCGTGAAATACATCAATCATACTGATTCAAGGTTAAATGTATTTTGCGATATTGTTGAAAAAAAGAACCTAAAAGAAAGGAAGCTTATTATTGATTGTCCTACAAGGTAGTAAAATTTATTTATATTTTGAATGCTTTTAGTAAATTTATTGTTGTTTGTTTTATATGGTACTAACAATTCCATATATTCAGGTGGAATTCCACATATCAAATGTTATCAACTGCATTGAACTTCAAGATTTCCTTTTGCATCCTATAAAGAAAGAAAGTCACATTATAACTATTCTCCTTTACTTGAAGATTGGGAGAAAGTTCACAAAGTTTGCTAACTTTTATCAATATTTAATCTTGCCATGCATGTCATTTCAGGGACCGAGTATCCCACTTCCAATCTATATCTTGGTGAAGTTTGGAAGATGAAACAAGTACTTGAAGAATCATGTACTGATGAAGGGAATACTAGTGGCAGCAACACCTCTTCTAATTTTGTGCACAAGTCTACAATTGTTACTGGATTTGATGAAATAATTAATATTGTGAGAGAGAAAGTTGTCCATGCAATGAAATCCGAAATAGATGTTTATCTTGAAGAGGATGTTTGTGTTACTAAAAGTGATAGCTCTTATTTTAGTGCTTTGGAGTGGTGGAAAAACAATAGTTTGAAATATAAGGTTTTATCAAAGATGTCAACTGATATATTGGCCATTCCAATCTCAACTGTTGCATCAGGGACTAGTGTTAGTGCTAGAGGGAGAGTTATAGATGAATATCAATCAAAATTGAATGAGGAATCCATTGAAGCTCTCATTTGTGGAGAAGATTGGTTTCGTCACAAATATAACTTGAAGAAGAAAGAGGTTTAATATTTTTGAATTTTATGGTCCATTCTTGTAATTATTTAACTTATTTGATGTTTTTTTTTTCTAATCATAAAATTTATCCTTGTATTGTAGGTGGATGAACCACTTAAAGTGATCAATTTGAAGATTTGATGCTAGTCAATTTGAAGATTTGAGACTTTATTTGATGTCATTAGTTGTGCTAGTTTAATGTTTTTGATTGAGACTTGAGTTTTTGAGTTTCTGGTTTTAATTTGTAACTTCAAAATTGAGACCTTTTATGTTTATGATTTTGAGACTTTAGTTAGGAAACTTTGCTTTCAATTTGTGGATTCAGACTTGAGATCATATTTGATATTATTAGATCAATCACTTTTATGTTTATGTTCTTGAGACTTTGGTTATTAATTTTTATTTGTTTTGGTATGTTACTTGAATTTTTTAGAACAAGATCATGTTTGGTAATTTATAACTTACAAGAGAAACATGTCTATTATGCTGATTTTTTACTTGTTGTTCTGGTTTGATCAAGTCTTGTATATAGGCTTTCAAACCTTTTATTTATTTAATTAGATCAAGCCTTGTATATAGGCTTTGAGGCCAGGACAAGCCTTTATGTAGGTCAGGCTCAGGTCATAATAAATTATTTTTAACATATAACAAGTCAAGCTTAGGCTTAGTAATAGTAATGTGGGCTAGGTTCAGACCCGCCAAAGCTTACCTTGGCCTTACCTATTTTCACTCCTACATGAACAGTACACTTACTATAAATTAATATTTGGATATTATCATTAAATTACCAATGGAACTCTTATTTTTCAGGACTAAATATAAAAGTTGTCGGATGACCATAAACAAATATAGTGAAGATGTATAAAACATATAAATATTAAATTATATCATGATCAATATGATAATAATTAGTTATTTTATATTATTATCAAGATAAATAATATTATATAAACATATTATATGTTATTCAATAATTAGCTGCTAACAATTTAACATGTTATAGAAAATATAAAAGAATAAAAAAAAAATCATCAACCGGGTCAAACCTAACCAATTTGGTCTAAATCATTGAGTTTGTCCAAACTTGACTGGCTCAAGCCGAGTCGATTGCATTTCTGATTAATCAGACTATCCTAATCACTAGTTCTCAATTGAATCGGTTCGACCGACCCATCTAATCCAGTTTTTATAATTATGGTTTTAGGGGTTGAGAATCTAGCTTTCCCGACTAGAAGGAAAGTTTTAATTACTAATGTCTATATTACCTTTTTTTTAAGTACATATTGAGTGTCCATTTTAATTTCTAATCGGTGGAAGTTTTTTAATTAAATTTTATCAATCACAAAATATTATTAAATCTCATATTTGTAAAATAATTTGAAAAAAAAATAGTAAAGTAGTTTTAATAAAAGGTATTTTTTTAAAAAAAATTCTTATATACCTATAAAAATTATATGTAAGCAAACATGAAAATCTCAAGGTTTTAAGGAAATAATAATCCAACGTATTTTCATGATTCACAAAAATCATGATTTTCAAGATTCTAGTTTCCCGAAAAGATGATTTTCAAAAATTGAATGAAAAAACATTTTTTTTTCTATCAAATGTTCCTTTAAAATAATTATTATATAAATCAATAAATTTAAGGAGAATGTATTCAACCAGGATTTTAAAAGACTTTTTTTTGCATAAAAAATATTATAGATTTTAAAAGACTTTATAGAATTATAATAAGATTTTTTTAAAGATTTTTATAATTAAAATTTTATAGTTTAGATTTTAATGGATTTATAAATTATGAGTTTATAAGATTTAAAAAATCTTTCTAAATTTATAAGATTTTAAAAGATTATATAAATTTTTAAAAATATATTCAAAATTAAGAGAGTGCAAAAGATTCATAGTTACCTTTTCCTTTGTTTCTTTTCTTTTCATAGCAGAAGAGGCATAGACTCCATTATTCGAACCAACCTCCACCAACCAAAAGAATCTGTCAATTATACTTTATATCTTAAACAATACATAGGAAACAATAGCCACGATGATAAAGGATAATGAAAATCATTTTGACTATATTTAAGCCACTTCTAAGATGGAATTTTTGCACCCTCCAAAACCTCCGTAACAGTACCTCTCATTGAAAATATGGATATTTTAAATTTGAGTTATCGTCACTATAAGTTGTGTAAAAATTCACTAACAGCCACAACCACACAGGAATAAAATTTCAGCCACGCTGTGTAATAGCAACGACTATATTTTTATTACTCTCATTAAACCAGCAATAGCCCAGGAAAAAAAAAAGTAGAACGAATTTTTTACCTAAAAGCAGAAAAACATGTGAAATTGGAAGAAAGAAATTGTTCTACCAATGTTATCGTCTTCAAGAGGATAGAAAGGAAAAAAAAAGGTCTGGGATGAGAAAAAAAAAAGTCTACGGAAAGTTGGATGAGATTGTTTGATGATTAGATACAACTAAAAAGGCACACAAAATCCGATCAACAATATAATCCATTAAAATTTGTATGATTTTAAATATTAGTTGACTTTTTTTAATTTAAAAAAATTTCAATTAAATATCACTGAATTTTGTTGACATTAAAAAAAATCTTAAAAGTCTTGATTGAATATCATATAATTTTTTTTATCTTATTTATAAGTTTTGATTAAATACCACAAGATATTTTTATGAAAAAGGTTTTTGATTGAATACTACAAAATATTTTTATTAAAAAAAGGTCTTTTTAAAATCCCAATTGAATACACTCTCCTATATAAGAATTTTTAATCAATTCTAACCGATTATAAAAAGAGTCTTTTAAGAGAGAGTTAAAATTAAAAAAGAGTCTTTAAGAGAGACGGTCAAAAAAAGTATAGCTAAGATTCCTCTTCCAATATTTCTAGGTTATACAAAATAGAAAATACTTCAACTTAACTTTTATGCGTTCCCAATTTAATATAAAAATCGCTGGAATACCATCAAATAAAAATAGGAGAATGTAAAATCCATTCCCATTGTATCGAGAAGAGATGAATCCCCGAAATTTAACTTAAAAAAGGAGTTAATTAAGTTTTTAGTTACTCAGCATTTTTAGATTTTAATATTTAGTCCATTATTTTTTTTCACTTTTAGTTCTTTATTAATTTTTTATTAGAATTTTTAGTCTTTTTAATTTTTTTTATCTAATTTTAGTCTTATTTATTTTTATTGCTCAAAATTAGTTTTTATTTTGTCAGTTTTTAGTCTCTTATTTATTTTATATTTGTCTAATTTTAAAAAACTAATGAAAAAGAAAAGATTGCTAAAATATATTTGAGGGACTAAAAACTTAATTAGTCTACCTAATAATATGATATTGATAGGCACACATTAGAGGAAAGATGAATTGGTTAATTGTGAGATTTAGTTAATTTGTTACAATTAGAGGACTGAATAATTAAGATAAAAATTGAAATTTGAGGGAGAAGAGGGGGGAATGGACCCTCTCCTTTTCCTTTACCTTTCATTTCATAAGCTTTTAAGATATGATAAATAAAATGGAGATGATGCACATGAAAGATATTATCTCAAAAGCTTAATAATGGAAAAAAATTGAGAGGATCCAAACCGGGAGGGGGGGAAGGTATTCTGTTCATTGAAACGAGTTAGGTTTTTTTGAGCATTGGGAGGTGCAGGCCCTAGAATCATAATGATTCTAGATCTTTTGAGTGATTCTTCACAAACTTGGGTTTATGTTCAATTGTCAAGGCTGAACGCTGGGGACTGTTTCAGGGCCTCAACTCTCAAATTAGTCAAGGATATGATTGGAAATAAAATAAAAATGAAAAGAAAACCGATAGTAGACATGAATTCTCAAACTGTTATTTTCCTTAGTTAAGGGAACAGTTCCAAGCTTCCAGCTACTCATCATTACTACAATATTTTCTTGGTTTTAGGTCAAAACTACAATCTTATTAAAGACATTAAGAACCTACATAGTACTAGGCCATGTAATACAGGAAGCCAACAAACAGTCTCTCACCAAATTGAGCCACATAGGATCCTTTGAGGGCCTGGATCAACAACGTATGAACAAGGAACCTAAATAAGCAAGAGTTAAACTTAGTCAAAAACAATTGAAATAAGGAGTAAGCCTATACCAAGAAATGTTCAAGTTAATATTCGGTAGGTCAGTGAT